>NW_010421841.1:15722-19969 GCF_000710305.1 Buceros rhinoceros silvestris | reverse complement strand
CAGTGAAACTTTTTTTCAGCGGTGAAATGTTTTTCAACAGTGAAGAGGTTATCATGAGAAAAGATGCTTGGGAAAGTATTGTTGATAAAGAAGCCTATTTGATGTGATAATAAGCTGTGTAAGTGTTTCACCCTTGTTTAACCAATGCTTAGAGGATGTTCCTGTGAATAGCCACTTGTGTGACAGACTTCTTTTTCTTTGACCCTTCCAGATCGTGTTTCTGTGTCACTTGGATGTGTCCCTTGGATCAGCAGAGGCCCAGGACATCTTCTTAAATTCTGAGTGATATACTTTGAATATCAATTTAATTTGCAGAATATGGTAGTGGGGGGGTTGGGGGGTGGAATAATTTCTTTTCAAGAAAAGTTATCAAAATACTCTATCACTGAATTGTGCAGTAAGATTACTGGTAAATGGTAATTTTTCAGTGCAGATGATAGAAGAAGTAAATCCATCTAGGCACATCTAAGCAAAGTATTTCCAGATCTCTTAAGCAGCCTTTCTAACTCCTATTTCCTGTACAAATCAGGTTTGTTTGTGATCTTGGCAATATATCAACAATACAAAAATAATTAAATTGCTTTCTGCCCACTCAAGCTAAGATTCTTTTAACTTACCATTGCCTTCAGTTTCACAGGAAGTGTCCTCTCCGATTAAACATAATTTTAATGTTATAAACTATTTAAGGAAAAAAAAGTCTAAGTATATAATTAAAATGATATCTTTGTACCATCAACTTGAATTTTTACTACCATCTATGAGCTTAACCACAACATAATGTAAATAAATTTTTACATGCAGTCTCAGAAAGAAGTCTGGCTTCAAGTTTGCAGTTAAAAATTCCTTTTCAATTTTTTTTTTTTAAACCACCGGAATTGAAATGTCTTTCTTTAAAGTTAGGATATATCCTCATAGAAATTTCTTAAAAGTCCACTGCAGATTTTTTGTCCCTGTGCCAAAAGGCCAAGGAAGCTAGTCCTCTTTCTGTTCCTTAGCTGCTTTGAGTCTAACCTAAACTGCCTGAGGTTTCTTTTGAAAGTTTATCATGCTTCCACTGACACAAGTCCTGATCCAAATGCTTAGTACAGCTTGTCTTCTGCCTTGTGTTTTCTCAGGCATAGAAAGCACAACTGTCATAATCTTTTAGACTTTATTGATGTCAATATATTGATGTTAACAAAAGATCATGCTGGGAGATTTTGGTCATCTTTCCCTTTATCTGGGCATTGCCCAGTCATGGTACAATATGTGTTGATAACAAAAGAAGTTTTATGTGTTTACAAACAGAGCATTGATAAAAAACAAAACAAAACAAAGCAGCTAGGAAATATTATTACATTCTCATTACAGTCTCATTGTAGTCTTCTCCTTTTTCTTCATTTTAAAAGAAAAGAATGAATGCATTTTCCTCTGAACTAGAAACTTCAATTTCACCTAGCTCTGCAAGAAGCTAAATTCCAGTTTCATCAAACCCTTTTAATGTGCTCAGCCATGAACTCTTATGAATAAACATGGTTTTAGCAAAAGCCTGCCACAGGATAGAAGGGGAGTCTGGGATATTGCTTTTGTGTGGTGAAGAGACGCTAGCTGTTTGCTGCCTAAGGGGTTGAGGAAGTGGGTATTGTCAGCTCACTGAAATGCTTCAAGACCTAAGTCCAGTCCCTCATCTTGCCTACCCAGCTATCAAGGTGACCTGAATAGAGTCTATAATCATGGGGAGCTGTGTCTTATTTCTGTCTGAAGGTATTAAAAATGCAAACTGATTGTACAGTTATGTTTTTAATTAAAGGTCGGTGCAACTTTATAGCCTTCAAATATATATGGTGCAACTTTATAGCCTTCAAATATATATGGTGCAACTTTATAGCCTTCAAATACATACTCCTAATTTACAGGAAAACATAAAAGTCAAAAGATACTTGGGTCATGTAATTTAAAGATCATTATTGTCATTCACTTTGAAATAATACTTCCACTTTGGAGCTGACATGACATTATTCACTATGATTTGTACTTTTAAAAATTGGAGACAGACAACCACTTTTTCATGCCTCAACCTTTAGCTAGAATGTTATGGTAATTGTAGTAAACAGAGTAAGTAAAGAAAAGATGGCAAGAAATTAGAAGTGGAGATCTGCCAGGAAATGTTTCTATTCCAAACAAGAAAGAAAGTTTTACGGAGAAGAAGGGGAAAACATTAGGCTGATGAATATTATTACAATAACAAGGTCCTGTGTTTAAAACAATTTATAGGTACAAAAAAAAAAAAAAATACCCAACACAAACCAAAACATACTATTGGCTTTGACAGAGCAAGAATGTTGTTGCAGATTAAGATAATGAAGCTCAAAGTGGCAGTTTGTACAAGAGGATACTGGAAGATTTACACGTAAGTTATTGAATTCATGAACATCTTTTATCTGAAGGAAAGAAATGAAGTAGGCAGGTTTTGCCTGTCTTTTTTCCCTCCCTAACACACCAAACAGGATCAGGGATATTTCCTTCCCTTTTACCTAGAGGTATAACAAGGACTGCAGGCTGTACATTTGCACTCCTCCCAGGCTGATAAGCCAGAATTTGAAAGTTGCTCAAAAGGAAACACAGCTAAGTTTGGCTTGAGAATTAAACTCTTAATTATTTGTACAATGAGCAGAGACATTTCCTTTTAGAAAAGTATTTAATTTCCTTAACTAAGAAAGGAATCGTGGCTAAGTAAGGTAGCAGCAGGACTAGGTACTGCTAGATACCTTTTACCAGGTAGAAAAGATGTGAAAACATGTTTTCCTGAACAGATCTCAGAGGATCTAAAGCAACAAACCTCAGCCAAATTAAACCAGATGCCTTTTATCCAGTTTATCTTCTGGTATATCTAAGGAAATGGCAAATCTTTGAGCAGAGAGACAAGAAAAGGTGGTGACAATTGAACAACTGAATTTTTATTGCTGTTTTCAGTCTTGGAGCAGTGCTATTCAAAGCCAATTTAAGTAACTTGGACAGACTCATCACAATGTAAAATATATTTCTCTTACACTCTTTTCTTCTCATTGACTAACTTACTGGGAAGAAAGGAAACTGACAGGAGGAAATGCGAAGAGGATGGAGATGCTACTGCTACATCCTTAGCTATTGTTTCAGGTGCTGGCACTTGCAGAAAAATCTGCAGTCTGCTTTTACTTTCCATTTACAAGTGGTACACACTAAAAAGATGGTTAAAAATAAAGCTTCAAGCCATTTGAACAAACCTGGATTTGAACCATTAGATCATAGAAAATCCTTGGTTTTGGCATGTACTTATGTTTCTGGTTTTATAACCTTGTATGTATTTATCTGGGGTTTTTTTTTCTTTCTCGTAGTTATTTAACATAGATTACTGTCTGATACACCAAATAAAGAATTTGATATCTTTACAGAGACTAAAACTTTCATAGGTTATACTTAAGCTTTTTTATTTTATCCAAATACAATGCGTTTTTAAAACTTTTCAACTGAAAAACAGTTTCATTCAGCCACAGGGGGAAAAAAAATATAAAAACCCAAACTGTCAAAAAATTCTGAGTTTTTGTGCTATTGACCTTCACAATCAAATTCACCTCCATTAAATAAAACTATTGAGTATTCAAAGTACATTGCCAAACAGAGTCAAGTGGATCTATGCACTTAATCCCCTTTAAAGTTTTGGAATTTTTGCTGCATTCATCAGTCTTGTTCAAACACCTTAAAATTGAGATCTAGCATGCAGTTAAGGGTTAAATGACAAGATTTGAGATCCCTTTACTTCTTTACGGACTAAGAAAAGACCTTTAAAAAGAAAACATTAAAATAAGACAAGCAAAATTGTTAAATTAAGAAAGAACCCAAGAATCTTAATTACGCCATCCCCAAAAGTGTCAAATAAACTGAAGAAGGCAGATATATATATATTTTTTTTTACATACTGAGAGGTACTTTTATTGTGCTCTCCCTTATAGATAACTCTGCTCAGGTCTTTGCTATGTATATTCACTCTATCAACATATGAGTGAAAAGGCAGAAAAATGCAGAAACACCTTTCTTCTCTTTCTGATATAGAAGCTGGAGAAGGTGAGTTCCTTTTTATGTCATTGCAGTCAGTAGCCAGTAAAGGAGTTTCAGTCTCACCATTTTGAAGCCACATTTTTGAGGGCCCATATTTACCAATGTGAGGAGTGAAAAACGGAAGGCAGTTTAGCAGTTCAGTCTCGTGTTACAAAAATGGAGTTAATCTTTTT
>NW_010421841.1:12371-15668 GCF_000710305.1 Buceros rhinoceros silvestris | reverse complement strand
TGTTAAAAAAAATGGGGTAATCTTTTTTTTTTTTTTTTTTTTATCCCTTTAACCCTAGTATTCAGTGTACCAGTACAGGTTGTTTAAAAAGTTTGTCTTCAGATTTCTCTCTTACATGGAAATAACTATGAACCATGGCAGATCTTCTAATGAGTTTTCTCTCTAGTCAATAAAATATTATAAACTGTAAAAAAACATAATAGTAATTAAAAATACACTAAAAATAAAAGTCGTCCTTTCAGAAGTCAGAAAGACCGCTTTCTGAAAACATCAAATTTACGCTCTAGGTTTCAAAAGTTTTTTCATCACAAACATCTTCTTTGAAAAATACTTTTATTAGCCTCAGTTTTTAATGGGGAAAATGTTTGTGAGCATTAATAAATGCTCATTATATTATAGAATCTTAGAGTCATACAATGGTTTGGGTTGGAAGGGACCTTAAAGATTGTCTAGTTTCATGGACAGGAATACCTTCCACTATACCAGGTTGCTCCAAGCTCCATCCAACCTAGCACTGAACACTTCCAGGGAGAAGGCATCCACAACTTCTCCAAGAAACCCGTTTTCCAGTGCCTCACCACCCTCCCAGTGAAGAACTTCTTCCTTACATCTAATCTAATCTACTCTCTTTCAGTTTAAAGCCATTGTACCTTGCCCTATCACTAGTCCTTTTCCTGCTTTCTTACAGGCCCCCTTTAGGTACCAAAAGGCTGCTGTAAGGTCTTTCCAGAGCCTTCTCTTCTCCAGGCTGAACAAACCCAATTCTCTCAGCCTATGCTCATAGGAAAGGTTTTCCAGCCCCTTAATCATCTTCATGGCCCTCATCAGAACCCACTCAGGCAGGTCTGTGTCTTTCTTATACTGGGGCTCCCAGAGCTGAACACAGTACTGAAGGGAGTGTCTCATGAAATTAGAGTAGAGGGGGAGAATCACTTCCCTCAACCCACTGGTATGTTTCTTTTGATACAGCCCAGGATATGGTTTGCTTTCTGGACAGCAAGTGCACATTGTCATATCATGTTGAGCTTCTTGTCAACCAACATCCCAAATCCTCTTCAAGGATGCTTTCAATCCACTTATTGCCCAGCCTGTATTTGTGCTTGGGACTGTCCTGACTCAGGTGTGGGATGTTGCCCTCGGCCTCTGGAACTTCACAGGCTCACCTCTAATTTTAATCATGGCTCACTCTATCTAATCAGGGCTTTAGCTTTCCTAAACTGATCCCTGACTGCATTTCTCTGTATTTCTTCCAAGCTACCTGTCCCTGCTCCCACACTCTGTGTAGATTTCCTTTTGGTGTTTGTTTTTCGTCCAGGAGCTTCTTGTTCATCTATTAAGGCCTGACTTCCTCTCTGTTGGAATGCATCACTCCTGAGTTTGGAGGAGGTGATCCTTGAATATTAAACAGCTTTCTTGGGCCTGTCTTCCCTCCAGGGCTTTATCCCATGGTACTCTACCAAGCAGATCCCTGAAGAGGCCAAAGTCTGCTCTCCTGAAGTCCAGGGTAGTGAGCTTGCTGTGCACCCATCTCAGTGCCCAAAGGATCTTGAACTCCACCATTGCATGGTCACCGCAGCCAAGGCTGTCTTGAGGTTCATGTTTCCCACCAGCCTTGTTGATGAAGACAAGGTCCAGCATAGTAACTCTCCTCATTGACTCCTCCATTACTTGGAGAAGGAAGTTATCGTCAATGCATTCCAAGAACCTTCTGGATTGCTTATGCCCTTCTCTGTTGTCCCTCCAACAGATATCAGGGTTGTTGAAGTTCCCCATGAGGACCAGGACTTCTGTACGTGAGGCTGCTCCTACCTGTCTATAGAAAGCCTCATCCACTCAGTCTTCCATTCATTAAAGACATGGAAGAAGGGACAGGGTGTACTGTCAGCAAGTTTCCTGATGATGCAAAACTGGGGGGGAGTGGCTGATACACTGGAAGGCTGTGCTGCCATTCAGTGAGGCTTGGACAGACTGGAGAGTTGAGTGAAGAGGAACCAAATGAAGTTCAGCAAGGGCAAGTGTAGAGTCCTGCACTCGGCAAGTTTCCTGAGGAGGAAAACCTGGGGGGGAGTGGCTGATACACTGGAAGGCTGTGCTGCCATTCAGTGAGGCTTGGACAGACTGGAGAGTTGAGTGAAGAGGAACCAAATGAAGTTCAGCAAGGGCAAGTGTAGAGTCCTGCACCTGGGAAGGAATAACCTCATGCACCAGTACAGGTTGGGGGTTGACCTGCTGGAAAGCAGCTCCTCAGAAAAGGACCTGGGAGTCCTGCTATGCAACAAGTTAACCATGAGATTTCAAGAATCTGGGGCCAAGCTCCTTTCAGTGGTGCCCAGCAACAGGACAAGGGGCAATGGGCACAAACTGGAACAGGGGAAGTTCCATATGAACATAAGGAAAAAAATTCTTTGAGGGTGACAGAGCACCGGAACAGGCTACCCAGAATGATTGTGAGGTCTCTTCCTCTGGAGATATTCAAAACCCGTGTGGATACGTTCCTGCTCAACCTGCTCTAGGTAAACCCATTCTAGCAGGAGGGCTGGACTAGATCATCTCCAGAGTCCCTCCTTAACCCTAACATTTTCTAATTCTGTGATTCTTCATTAGGAGGCCTGACCCTCACTATAATGTCACCTGTCCCTGCCCTCTCCTTAATTCTGACCCATAAGCTCTTGGTTGACCCCTCATCCATCCCCAGGTGGAACTCTATGCAGTCCAGCTGGTCATTGACAAGGTGGGTGACACGCCCTCCTCATATCGCCTGCCTATCCTTCCTAAAGAGCCTGTATCCTTCCATTCCGGCACTCCAGTCATAGCAATCATTCTCCCACATCTCCGATAAGATCATAGCCCTGCAGGTCTAACTCTCTAACATCTCTGGGTGCGTCGCCTCCCTCATTTCGCCTGCCTATCCTTCCTAAAGAGCCTGTATCCTTCCATTCCGGCACTCCAGTCATAGCAATCATTCTCCCACATCTCCGATAAGATCATAGCCCTGCAGGTCTAACTCTCTAACATCTCTAACTCCTCTTGTTTATTTCCCATGATGCATGTGTTTGCATAAGTTTGCATTCAAGTTGGGCCCCCACTGAAGATGGTTTATTGGCTGAAGTGGCCAGAATTTCTTTGTGCTTCTCTTCAGGTGCTCTTCTGCTGACCTGTGATGCCTTTCCAGGTTATGGGCATCTATTGCTGGCATCAGACTGGTAGGATTGGGATAGGCTGAGGTTTCCCTCCCCTGGAAACTTTAGTTTAAAGCCCTCTTCACCAGCTTGGCACCCCTATGACCAAAGACGCTCT
>NW_010421841.1:9301-12243 GCF_000710305.1 Buceros rhinoceros silvestris | reverse complement strand
TCTTCTCTGACAGATGGACGCCATCAACCTCCAGCAAACCAGGTTTCTCAAAGCTAGTCCCATGATCTAACTAGCCAAACCGCTGGCTGTGGGACCCGTCCCGTAAACATTCGTTGATTCGCCGGATTTAACCGGCCCTTTTAACACCCTTCTCTTTGATCAGGGAATTGATGAAAAAACTACCCACACATTACCACCACCCCCAGGGCTCTGACACTCCTCAGACTCCTGGCTGTATCACTGGTACCCACATGAAACAACAGCAGTGGATAATAGTAAACTGTATGAGGCTTGGTGACATCCCTGATACAAGACCCCCATAAGCAGCTCACCTGCCTAGAGAATGCGTCAGTTCAGCAAAAGGGTGCCCCCATACCTCTCAGGAGAGAGTCACCTAGTAATATCACCTGTTGCCTTTTCTTCATTGTGGTGGTTGTTATATGGGGAGCAGGCTGGGCTGTCTTACTCAGCTCCAACATCTCTCCTGATGTGATGGGTCTTTCCTCTTCAGTCTGCAGAGAGGTGAAGCAGTTATTACATTATCTGATCCTTTTTCATTAAATCAAGATAGCATATACAGGTGAATTTCTTTCACCAACCTGCACATTCACATGGTGAGACAAATCTCATAAGGTAGAAACAGATGGCAACAGCTTGCCAGTACTACCAAATCAAACTGAGATAGCAAAAATAAACTTTTGTCCCAAGCTTATAAACTAGGTGAACATTCCATCTTCTGAAAAGCTGTGCTAATTTCTTTAGAAACTATGAGCAAAATAATGTTGATTAAGAAATAACCATGCATCTCCAAAAAGAATTCTTAGGAGTCATGAGCATACTGAAGCACCTTGTACTCAGTCTTCCATATCAAGATGGGTTTTGTTTCAAAAGAGTGAATATTCTCCATCTGGTCTTTGTGTTGAGAAAGTGCTCTGATCAATTATAATTATGTGTCACCTGACGTTCACTATTTGAAATTGAAGAACTACAGGTAATATTTGCACTACTACTTCGACCCCTCTATGGAACAATGAAACTCCCTAAAATATGCAGTAAAAATATCATTACTGTATGATGAAAATCCACATAGTAAATATCATTCAAGTTCACTGACTTACTAGCAACATCAAAACCTGGTTCTGTATTTTGCTGCTTTTATTAATTTCTTTGTTGTATTAATTTTTACACCACTTTAAAACTTTGTACTATGGTACATGACAGACAAGTGAATGAAAAAAACCAAATACACTGTGAATATAATATATACATTAGATTGCATCAGCCTTAGTTATACTTCTAATTTTGACCATAAAGTATAAGGAACAAATATTTTCGTTGATATAGGACTTGAAGCATGTTTGATAGTAGGAAAAGCTGAATTGAACTGATTTTGGTACAATGAAATAAAACTGTTACCTTATAGGATTTAAACGGGGCAAAACTCTTTCACTTTCCTCTTTCCATTCTTCTTGTCCACCCCTATGGACCCATACAATTATATCTCTTCTGCATTTGGCCAATGCAAGTTAGCTTGTCTAGTCAAAAGAGCGAGGACACTGGACTGTTTCAAAGAAATGACTATCAAACTTCTTAACACAGGTCAACTCTCTCTTTGCTCTCTAATAAAAAGCACATCTCAACTTTACTTAAAAAAGTTAGGTCTTGTCTCCATATGTAATATCTTCAGCTCAGATTATTACCTTTTTTATATTTGCATGTAACAGAAAATTGGATATACTACTAATGGAAAAGTAAGGAATAGGATTGAAAAGTGATACTGTTTCAATGTTACTAAACTGTTGCCTTTGACAGAAGAACATAAATAAAAATGCCTACATTATTAATTTATGTGACAGTTGAATAGTGTGTGTGGAGCAGTGGAAAAGGAGAGGTTTTGTGAGAAGTAGGCTGGGGCAATAACATAGCATTTGTGTGATACTAGTATCATATATTTTACAGATTGTGAGAATAACTCAGTTCAGGCAGAAATGTTCAGCAGTTCTTTTCATATGAAATGCTCCCTTTGTTATCTTCGACAGGGTGACTTATCCTGTAAAAAATACGGTGCCCAACTCATAATGTGTCTCGATATTCATCACAAAATAAATGTTATGACAAACTAATTTTATCAAAAGATATCATGAAAAATATCACAGAACAAATGAAAAGTGTTATGACTAACAGTGTTCGTAAATGAAAAATTGTTCTCCTTCATGTAGTCAAAAATAGTTTGTATTTGAGATTTTGGTGTACTCTGTACCTAACCCAGATAAGTTATATCAGCTAAACTTTAGAAGACAAAATGCCAGATCACTAAGGGGATGTACGCTAGATATGCTAACACAGGTCTGAGGGAAAGAAAATCCTCCTGTGTCAATGAATAACATAATACCTGTAGTTTGATACAGTGCCTGTGCAGGAGAGAATGTCAGTCTTAAAGTGATTCCTCTTCTCATTCAATCAAGTTCCTGTAATTTAAAGAATGTGAAAGAAGGACAAAAGGTGACCGTTATCTTAAATTTTGTGTCTATAATCTTTTTAGAGTAATGGGGGAATTCACAGCCTGATTTACTGTTCTGTTCTGTCTGAGATATTTGGAAAGACAGAATAGCATCAGTTTAAGCATGTCTTTCGGATATTTTTTCCCTTCATAACCCTAAATGCTATAAACATATTTTTAATAATTAGAAGCTTTTTTTTACACCATCCATCAATGCTGAACATAAAACAAAATGATGCTGTAATCTGTGTGTCACGGGCTATTAAATGTGTTAATTTTCCTGTTTATTACTGCTATACTTTTCCTTATCTTCATTGCATTGATTTTAGTTCATCAGACAATACTTAGCAGGGTTTTCATTCACTTCCTTGTTTATGGTAAGAATCTCTTTGACATTTGACCGTGTTTCTTAGATCCTTCTTTTCGCCCTTTCTCATCATTC
>NW_010421841.1:313-9200 GCF_000710305.1 Buceros rhinoceros silvestris | reverse complement strand
CCCTACATTGTCCTTTTACATAAGTCTTGGCTTTGTACCTGAAGGGACACACTGAAGAGGATAGGTAACAATTAGGGATTCTTGCTGCTACCTCTGCCTTGAATCCATTTCTCCTCATTTTTAAAACCTGAGGTTCCTTTCATATCATGCAGGGATAGAACCGCAACATCATTGTCCCCATCAGATGCTTTCTGCCACTCCAAGTTTCCTTCATGTCCTCAGACACGGACATTTTTTTGCTTCAGGGGACAGGCCCACAAATCATTAATTAATTTTCAGATCTTAAAGTTGAGGATTTAATATTTTCAAATATTTTCAAGTGGTCACAAACAATAAAGTGAAGGGAAATATGATTACTCTATACTTCAACAGATACTTTATTGCTTTAGAAACGTGGGGCATACACAATCAAATATTTAACAAAGGAGCTTGAACTTTGCTTTTAATATGAATTTCTACTAAGTATTCACTACACAGTGTTCTGACATTTAAATAAATCTAAATTTATTTACCACAAGATACGTAGCAACTAGAAAGCATTCGCCCATTAATTTAACAATATTTCTGACAAGTTCATAGGTATCTCCTTCGTTAGATAATACTCGTTAGAGCAGTATTTCCATTTCTTTTTCCATTTCTTCCTTAGAGAAATATTCTCCCAGGACTGCTTATAGCAGGAGTGTTTTGGTGCATGGACTCATCCTGCAAGTGTTCACAAAGTACTAACATAACATTTCAATAGCGTTAAAACCTGCTCAAGTTTACTTGCCAACTTGTGCCCTATTTGCAAGTAAAATATGCCTTTCTGCCTAATCATCTGCTGCTTTAACTGATCATTTCCCATTCATTTAATAATATATGCCAAGTGCCTTCTGAACATGTTTTATCCTTAGACTTTCTCATCATCATTATCTTGCATGGTAGCAGTGCCAATCTCAAAAGAAATGAACTACAGAAGGAACTCAAATGTCTAGGTGGCAGGTCACTTTATAAAAAATATATAACGTGTGTAGTAAGGTCTATCTGAAAAACACTAATGAATTTTTTAAAATGAACAAAAAAGGAAAGGAGCTGGAGAAGCATTTAGGGAATTTTGATCAATCAACAAATGTTTTAAACAATATCTATTATTTGTGAATTGAAGAATCTGAAAAATGTTACCATAGTGATGGTACTGGAAAAGTATCAGTTTCTAAAACACTAACTGGAAAATAATGGCCTTGATTCCATAGAAATAAATGTGAATTAGACCAGGCTAGTTTTGATTGGAATGACAAAAAGGTACCATTATATAAGTAAAAGAAAGAGGTATTTGAATTTACAAACTTTATGTGAGCCGACTTTAGTCTTGTGAGTAAAAATATTGCCATTATTATTTGTGAGAGATTTAGATATCTGGCGATAGGACCACAGGTTAGAATAATCCTCCCCAAATAGCTTCTGAGACCAATTTGCGAAAAATCATTTATTTGGGAGGAGATATTTTTATTATCCTGGGAACAGTGCAGTTGAGTAGTAGAGAAGCTATGACATAATAAAACCCCCCAATAATTAAAGATAAGTGATATCAGTTCAATCATATCAATAATTTAATCCCCTCCTCCAAGCCATACACTTTCAATATCACATGACTCACTTCTGCTAAGCATATATTTTTAAGTCTGGATAACTGTCATAAACACTAATGAAACTTACCATCTGGATAAGATACTTGGTTTTTTCTCTGCATGCCCTAATTGTTTGGCCTAAAGTTTGTCATACAGAAAAAGTAGTTGTGCTTTTACACTTGGAAGTTTAAAGCAGTGTTCGGGGGTTTTTTGATGGTTTTGTTCTTTGTGAATACTAGTACCTCATTCTTGAAGTTTGTCTCAGTTTTCTATTTGGGAAAATGTATGACAGCATACAATTACTTGGGAACACTCAGAATATTTACTATGGTAATAAAAGCTAATAATCTTCGGAAAGGTAATGAATAAAGTTCAATGCCATTTTCAGAACTAATGGATCTATGTGTTCTACCTACAGCATGTGTTCTTTCTAAGAATTTGATTAATAAAGACAGACCATATCTCAGCAACAAGACAAATACTAGTATTCAGAAAATGTTGTACATATCTTAGCTCAAGACAGAATAAATAGTTAGCACTTATATAGTGCTTTACAATTTCCAAACACTTTATTAACAGCCGCAGCATCAATGTATGATAGATGTCTACCTACAGCTTTGACTACCAGCCTATCTTACTGAGGTGGTATCAAGACATCTGTCTGGGAATACCACATTACTGATGAAATTATTTATTTTGTTGCATTTGGGAGATGATGAGATAGTGTTTAAGGGAATCCAAATTAATTTTTGTCAATAAATTGTGCAATACGATTCAGCATGCTTAATGGATGTGTTTGTCTGCAATTCACATAGAGTTACTCATCACTTGATATCAATAACTTGATTATGCAAAGTAACAATCTGTTTTCAAGCTTCCAAACAGACCAAGTATATCACCTGCATCTAAACTCCTTCATGTTATGCACTGAAAGTAAAAACCATGGAAATTTGCTTCTCAAAACCCCATATTCTAAGAGATGTCAAGTTCTTATATGTTACCCAAAAATACAATTTTTTCTTACATTTATGATTGAAAATTTATTTCTGACAAACAGAAGAAAACCCATTTATGGATATAAAGTAATACACCTGTAAGCTTGTATATATTTATATAATTACATATATATAAAAAATAACAATCCACAGAACACCAACACCTCCTTTTCCCCCAAAAAAGCCCTTCAAACCCATGAACTAATTTTCTTATCTCAGCTGTTTTTCCTTGTCATTGTTCTGTTTTGCATCTCCATCAGCTTAATACTTTCTCAACCAGCGTCCCTTGTTTTTGCTGTCTGCTTTGTGTGCCGTCAATCTGAGCTAGTTGGCCTCTAAGCAGTTTTCACAGAGCCCTTTTCCTGAGTGCAGAGAACAAAACAAAGGATAGGTCATGTTTAAAGAACTCTTACCCACCTTACCGCATAGTCTTGTTTACAGTGAGCAACAAAAATAAATGTGTTTAGATGTGAACAACTCTCAGACAGCATCAGAAAGTTCTGTAGGAAATTAAAATGAAACAGGAGAGTTCATGGAGGCAAAAGCATTGAAGGCTGGTAAGCACTGTGGAATAAAAGCAGAATAGTAACTCTTAGCTACAGCTTGTGCGACAAGCTGTTTCGGGATCATGGAGAGCATACTCGGAGCTCTGAGCTGCAAACTGCTTCTTGTCAGGGGAATTCGTCTCCTATGAAAGAGATTTAATTGCAGCCATCTTCAAACAAATTGAAAAATAACCAGAAGGTAAGTGAAAGATTCATTTAATAATCTGAACGAGACAGAGCCTAGAGCATCTGAAGGCCTTTAACGAGTGCTAATGATTATACCTGAGAAAATATCTGCTTCTGATTCAGAATTATTAATTTATGTGCTGGAGGGAGGATAAGAATAATATCAATTTAATGTGGGGGAAAAAAAGAAAACCAACCACAAACCATGAGATATTTTGTCTTCTATGTATTTTTCAAGGAAGAAAGATGGCTTTCTTATTGTCTCATGCACAGTTGGTTTACTGACATATTCCAACACCTTCCAACAATTTCCCCAAAACAGTTTTTCCTTCTGGTCTTGAAAAATGCATGTATAGAGTCCCATATCTCTGCTGTGTCCAGGCATAGGCTCAGATGAGACCTGAATCAAATATACTCTATAATATTTGGTATAACTAAAATCACATGATATAGCGATATAACCACTGTGATATAATCAGAATCTAACCTAAAAATCATGTGATCAGTTTTTCATCTAAAGGACCAGAGAAACAAAGCAATCTGACTACAGAAATTAAGCAAATCATGGCTTGCTTGTGGAGGATCTTTTTCTTTCCATTTCTCAGGTCTGGGACCTTGGATCATCTTGATGAGTTGTTCTTTGGTGGTGGAGGTTGTCATTATGTCACTACCAAGACTGAATGAAATCGCATACTCATTTGTTACTATCTTTTCAGTTATGGGAGTTGAGCACTGGTATTTTTTTTTTCACCACTTTTAAAGAGCTCCAGCATTCCTGAGTCCAATGAGTCTGGCTGCAGTACCACAATCAGCTACAGCTTCTTCACCATCTGAAGAAGGAAGCCTCAAACAGAATTAAAATTATCTGACCCATACTACACTGTAAGTTTTTATTCAATTTTCAATAAACTACTACCGTCTTCTTTCAGCATTACACTTCACCCAAGCCTTTCAGACTATTTGAATATCTGTATTTTACATTATTTTCCTCAAACATATTAGTTTGTATTTTTCCTGTTTGAATCTCGTTTTGTAATTTTCTGCCTGAATCCTTAATCTCACTCAGTCTCATTTGTATTATGCCTTTGTGCTCTCTGATGTTCACCTCAAGTTCTAATTTATTCTCACCTGCATATTTCATTAATGTACTTTTTACTCCCACACCCACATTATTAATAAAGCTGTTAAACTGAATGAATCTCTACAGAATACTATTAAACGTTCCCCTGTACACTCCAAATTTAATACTTGGAGCCTTTATTTTACAGTCAGCTCTCAATCCATGTGACAATCCTCTTCTAAGTCATGGGGAAGTAATTTTCAGTACAGTTCTGCAAGGTATCATATCAAGAACTTTACTTGACTCCATATGTATATATATCCTGCATTCCCTCCATCCACTAAGTAGGTGATTTTGACATTAAAAAAAAAAAAAGACAAAGTCTGTTTTTAGGAAATAGTTGCTGTGTTTTATTACTTGATGACTGGGTTTGGGGTTGGGGAAAGAAAGACTTGAATTACTTTTTTATAATCTTTGCACTGTGATATATAGAGCACCGTTTGCAATGTTATCCAGGATCATTAAAATTCTCCTGGCATCAGAATCTGTTTCTGCTGCTTGCAGTGTTTAGTACTAAACCCTGTTCTCAGGATAGAATAACAGGGCAAAAGGCTCCTTTAGAATGACCCTTCTGCTGAGCTATGGCGAAGCTTGCAGCAGGTTCTGCTGTGGATGCTACAACCAAGTATGCTATGATATATTTCCCACAGACAACAAAGTCACCTTTGCACTATTTGGAAAGCTTCCATCATGCTCTCACCTGGGAGAAGTGCCCCCTACTCAACCTTCTGACCGCAGCGTCTGGGAAGACAGTATGCCCCATCACTTTCATGCCATTTTGGTTTTGTTCTTTTCTGAGCTTCATTCTAACGGGGTTTTCTATGTTAAATTGCTTCCCTCCCTAGCGATTTTCTCCCAGCTATGATTTTTTTTCTAATTACTGGGGCAATTAGATTAGTTCTACAGGTTCTGCAGTTTTACGGTGGAATCTGATTACGACCAAATGCAGCTGTGGTTATCTATCTAGCAAACTACATGTTTGCTTCGGGAAGGTAAGTTGGAGACCTGATATGCTTGTCTAACTGTTTAAAGCAATACTCAGCACCAAAAGAATGTTGCAATCTTTCATTAGAAAATAATGCAGTAGCTGGAAGGGAAAAATTGCTTTTTCTCATTCTTTATTTTAGATTTATGCAAAGACTGCACCAAAACTAATGAAGACAGCCCAGCCATGAGATCAAATTTAGAAGTGTCTCATAGCAAGCAAAGGCTATGAAAAACCCCAATTTTCCTTAAAAAGACTAATGGAATAGCTCCATTTAAGACTCACTAAGCAGTACGGTTCCAAAGAGGGCATTTTGACATCCAAGCCATGTCCCCTAATGTTTCAAACCAAATACTAAATAAATTATTAAAGCTGTGTGTGCTGCTTATTTCTGAAATAAAATACAAATAAAATACGACATTTAAAACTTTTCTATATTATCTGTAAAGAGGAGCAATAAGAACACGTACTTGTAAAAGAGGCTTGTTCAGTGCTTGTAAGACTGACCTATCATAGTGGAAGTAATTAAAAACACTCATCTTCCACATGATGATTCAGGAGAACACTTGTGGTTTAAAACATCTAAAGATTATTAGTGACAAAAAAGCTAATGGCTCACTCAGTTTCTCCCGGCTTTCATTTTCTATATCTCTTTGGCCAGTGAATTCACCTGTAACATACCCCCTGTTTAAGGTGTCCCTAAGCTGTTCAATGTGATTATGCTAGTGTTGGACTGCAGCAATTTTGGTTTGTTGCGTTTTTTAGTGAGGTGGAGACAGGCTGGCTCTTCTGCTTCTTTCTGTAACAGAAAGGACAATATCTGGTAAGAGTTCTGTTAGTGTTTTCAGGACTTTATAGCTAATGAAAGTTAATTTACAATAAAGTGGTCCTTGGGTTTCTCTAGTTTGAGATTCATTCTTGTTTAAAGTAAAGAAAGATTGTAAGAGCTCTTCTACACATTGGACACATTTCTGTATGCATGGTGATAATATCTTTAGAATTTGCTAAGAATGTCCAGAGCTCAGCAAGGGTGGTAAGAAACAAACTTCACTAGCTCATCAGAGCAGGGAAAACAAAGACTATAGAGTATATTCATGCCACACTAACTTAGATGTTCTAAATGCTCTCTGGATAAAACTCTGCTGGCACTGGAGTCGAGACATTCTGACACTTTGTTTAAGTATATAAATACGTGGCTAAAATACTTACAGTTGTTACAGTGCCTTAATTTTTGTCTTGCATTGCACATAAATTACATATTTTCACTTCACTGATATATATAAACCTATAAACATGATGATTCTTAGCACAAGCTCTATGTGTAGAATTTAAGAAAACTAAACTATGCTTTTAATTGTTATCAAATTCTGAGAATTAGGACAGTTTGGAGTTTTTTTGAGATTTATTATAGTTGTTTCTAAGTGATCAAGTTCAGAAAGCCAGAACAAGGGAGCTATATATATCTGGAGGGAATGACGAAATGTTCACTTGAGAGTTTTCTTTCTGGGTTTTCAGTCTGTTCAGGCCCCATCCCCCATTTTTATAGGAATTCCTACCTACATTTTTGGGTTGGATTTTCTGAAGTTAGTTGGTGTTTTCTGTTGAAACACATGTGCTTTCAGTGAATCCCTGAATGAAATATAAATCACAGCAGACCATCTAACAGATGTGCCATTGTTTCCCTTCACAAAAAACTAGCTAGGCAGACATATAAGCAGAGGCACAAACTGAAATTTCCAAGACTGTTTTAGTAAGTGTTTCATGCATGTACTTAAAACACATGGTGAAATTCTCAGCTAAATTAAAGTTTCTTGTTATGTTGCTGGAGGAAGATGTAAAAAAACTTCATGAGCTGATGAAGATGGACAGGGACACTTCTTTTATGAACCCTTGTAATAAAGCTGGTCAAAAATGTTCCACTGAAAGTAATTTCCAGCAGAAAATTAGTTTTTACTAAATGTTCTGGCCCCCAAGATTGCTGTTTTGCTGTTTTTCAGTCAAAAGATTAGCGTTTAAAAAAAAAATCCCGAAAAACCAACTTACACACACACACAATTCACTTTGCTTAGCAGCATGCAGAGACACTAAACTCTTAGTCGATGAGCTTTTGGCATATGTCAGCATTGTTTCCTGTAGTTTTCTAATAGCTATTGTTTTGCTAACTTTTAGATTTTATGTCTAAATCTAGTTTATCAACCGGCTGTTTACTGCTAAATAAATAGAAGAAACTTTGTCCTCAGTCTTTAACACATATTTGCAAAACTTTTGGAATGGAAGAAGCTTTTGCAAAAGGCAAGAGGATAGTTTGCTCATCACATCCATGATGACTAAAATAAGAAGTTAATTAGGTTAGATTCCAGCATGAAAATACTTGGGTTTGATATTATGAAGAACATTTTGATGATAAAGATACTAAAAGCAACAGAATAAATTGCTGGGGAAAAATGTAGCTGCCGTCATGGGACACCTTTATTAATAGGTTTGATAAACATCAGCTAGGAATGACAAACATAAAATTGACCTTGTGTGAGGCAGGGTGCCAGACTAGACTTCTTGAGATACTTTAGAGATTTACTATTCTACGATACTATCCCCATAGCTGTGTACGTGTCATGAGTAGTTTCACAGCTGTCAATGGGACAACTTAGAAATGCTAACCTCTTTTGAAACTCTCCATGGTCAGAATATTTACATCTGCAGTCTGCAACAATCAAAAAGATGAAAAAGCATATGTTTTTGTAACACTTTGTGTTTTGCCTTTTAGGTTGTTTACCATCTGTTCTCTAGCACAAGTAGCTCAACATATGTTTTACAGTATGAAGAGATGTTTCTTACAGGTAGGGGAAAAGGTCAGATTATCTTCTTGGAAAAATTCTTTTGCTTTTTAAAGCTGCATTTTTGCATAAAAGTAGTATCCATTAGAAGGAAAATGTAAATAAATATATTCGCAATCATTAAATAGTCTATTTTGAAAAATTTTCAATGAAATTTGAAAGCTTTGAAGGTTTTAGGATTTCTGAGTTTCAGCTTCCTGTTACTTCTCTAGTTACCAGAGAGTTGAGAAATGAAAAACTTAGAGGAAGCCAAGAGTTATTCAGTGTTCCTGAAGCATGAGTGGCAATTCATTAGGAAGTGCAGAAGCCTGAAACTTGTTACCTTAACAACCCTAGAAACCCTCTCCTGGTGGGACTTTCATTGATTTTCAGCTCCAGGTTTTGAGGCCTTGTGTTCTGGTGTAACATAACACCCGTTTGATTGACAACTGAAACAACCAAACCAGTTAAGGTGTTCCTCCCCCTGCACGTCACTGCCCCTCACTGGCTCCATGTGGAGCTCCTTGGCAGGACGATGTCTCTTTAAGGAGCTGCGTACAGAGAGTGGCAGAGCTCCTGTCCTAGCCCTTTGCCGCTCTGCCCCTGCTGGAGACGCTGTTACAGCGGCAGCAGCCA
>NW_010421841.1:0-214 GCF_000710305.1 Buceros rhinoceros silvestris | reverse complement strand
GGCGCCGCCAGCCCCCACCGCACAGCAGCTGTTCTGTCTGCCCTGAGGCTGTGAGGACCTCTCCGAGGGGATGGCAGGATCCAGCTGGCTGTTGCTACCGGCTGCTTGATGTGACCCCTGGCGTGAAAAATATCGCCTGTTGCTGCTGCCTGCTACAAATCCCTCTGGTCGCTTTGCCCCGGGGTGGGTCATATCACGCTGTGGCCGCCTGCCG
>NW_010421840.1:1368-37407 GCF_000710305.1 Buceros rhinoceros silvestris | reverse complement strand
TTCACCAGCACCACCACGCACAAGTCTTTGGACATGACTTCTGTTCTTTTATTCACTTGCTCATCACAGAAAGCCATGCTGGCAGCAATGCTTCCTCCCTGCCCTTTGCTTTCTAAGCCTCCAGCTAGCTAGGGCACAGCTTTCATTTTCTCCCACTCCACCTCCACAGACAGATGGGGTGAAAGATGTCACTACACACACGAATAGAAGGAGGCAAAACCAGCAACTTCCATTCTCCCCATTTACAGGCAATTTTGCTTCTCGTCAGTCCTTGGCACCTGGGATGAACGTGCATGGTTCTCCTCTGCTGGTGCTTCTGACTAACAACTGTGAATCAACCACTCGAGTCTTGAATTCCTCTCAAGACCAGGTGAAAGCTGCGTGCCTCCCTGCCGGTCAGTACGGGGGAGGTAAGTAGCAGTGTGGTGTCTCTGTGCTGTCTCAGTCTTTAGCGATCTGCTTTTAGCCAGTCAGCTGCAGAAGGCTGCTTGTTTACCACATTTCTGGACCACAAACTACCTGTTTTCTTGGGAGACTTTCCTTTGCTAATGTCCCCTCTGCACTGCTGGTACTAGTTTCCTGTTTCTGCAGAGATGTTTACTTGCTTACAGAACTCACCAGTGGGTTGTCACCTTACATTTTGCTTTGGAATCTGCTGGTCCTGCTGCAGACCGCCAAAAAGGCAGCCTTTGTGCCCAAAGGCATGGCTGCTTTTTTCCAAATACTGACTAGCTTGTCTTACACAAGATGAGAGTTTAACCTGCATGTCTGACATAGAATAGTTAGGCTCTTTACGTACTGTATTACACTCTTTATATGCTCTATACACACTTTGGTAAACTTCAGCTTTTGTTAGTTCACAAAGGAAAGCATCAAAGATGCTAATGACTGTGCGAGAGTTAAGTGGATGATCAAAGGGTTCTGATTAAAAGCTATACCCTGAAGTGTGTGAGAAATTAAATATGTGTTTTATGGTCTTTCTATGAATTATATGGATAGCAAAAGGAGAAGAAAAAATACATGTGCCTTATCACACTGCAGGGATTATGAGTCCTCTCTGAGGACACCTCTGCCCATCACGTACACTCTTTTACAGGAAGTAAAACTTTATTATAGCCGTATGGTTCATAGTTTCTAACACCTGTCTCCTTCTTAACCTGCCTATTTCACATGCTGGAAATGAACGCTGCTGCCAGCACACACCAAGTGCATCGGCATTAGCCATGTTGGGAATAAAGACTTTTCCCAAGTGAGGCAGCCAGTGCAGAAGCTCCTTCCTTGCCAAAACAAACCACTGGGAAAGGCAGAAGTCTGCACCAAAGGGAGAGACTCACAGAAAGGGGCTCTGATACCTAGCAGGGTTGGGCACCCTCTGCTATCTGGCATCACTGCTGTTGCCAGGAATGTTGCTTCAGCATTTCTACTGTCTAGACATTTCATTATTTTGCCTGCGTGAAGCTGCCCAAGACATCTCCTGCCCATCAATCCCCCGAGGGGCCTCTGCCAGACTTGCCGGGAAGCTGCTGTATGCACATGCACTGTTTTTGACAGCGCCTTTCAGAGGAGGGAGTTTTAGCAACTCTTTGCATAACAGCAAAAAAATAAAAATAAAGAGACTTAAATCACTTGTGTAGTGTCCCAGGGGAGTGTGGGGTAAAAGCCAGCTGATTTCCCGGGCAGAAATAAAAGCTGAGGGTACACAGGAGCCAGGATAAAAGCACAGGAGTAGCAACTAGCTGACAACCCATTTGCAGGGTGCCTGTGCAGAAGGGCTTGCTATCCTGTCCTCTCTTCTGTAGAGGAACACTGATTTAGTTTAAAATATAGCAAACTGAGATTCAAATACAGCTCTATTCCTCCTACCCTGCCTTTGACGTGACAAAGGGAGAAGATTCTGAGCATGAAGCTGACCTTCCTGTGTTTTGATCTGACCCTACATCTGTATATTTGATGCTGTTTGTTCTGACTTTTTCTGCGTAGTAGGTTTCCTGCTCAAGAACTGAGGATGACAGACCTATTTAATCTTTTATATTGGCCACAGTGATAACTTCTTATTAAATATTTCATACTGTTGTACTGATAAGGAACATAAGACAAAACTTGGCATGAATATGGTCCAGAAGAGCATCTGCTTGAAAATAAAACACTTGGGAGAATGCAGAAGGAAACAAGTAGATATGTGGCTGGAAAGAATAAATTTAAGGTAAGCAGATCAAGGCTACAATGAAGTGTTTGTAAACAAAGAAAATAAAACATTTCTACGAATCATCTGCTCCTGTTGTCTCCCAAGCACCCTCTCAATATACATACTTAGTGGCTGGCGGCTGTTTTTCTTTCTAAACTCATGAGCTGTCATCTTTTTTTAAGAAAGCACGTGGCTCCAGGGGAGTGAAATGTAGGCAACTGCATTAATTTAGCAGCCTGACCAGCTGAGGCACAGACACACTGGGTGATCGCTTTCCTTTGCAGCATGCGTGCTAAGGTGGCAAAGTGGAAGTTGGGAGCAATATGCTGCCATTACCAAGCACGTGCCCTCGTTTAACATGCCACAATAATCCAAGATGCGTGTGGATACTCAGTGTTGCCTCTGCAGCTCCAGCGTTAATGGGAACCAAACAGGTAAACGGCTGCCCCGTGGCAAGGGGAACCCGTGGTTGAGCTAAAGCCCAGCTTCAGACAGAAAACCCTGTTGCTGTGACTTGCTGCCATCTCGTTTCACAGCAGCAGCCCCTGTAGATGCGTGTGGATACTCAGTGTTGCCTCTGCAGCTCCAGCGTTAATGGGAACCAAACAGGTAAACGGCTGCCCCGTGGCAAGGGGAACCCGTGGTTGAGCTAAAGCCCAGCTTCAGACAGAAAACCCTGTTGCTGTGAAGCTAAGTCCAGGATCTTGCATTCAGCAGCCCTGTTCTCAAACACTCCATGATAATGTGCAAGGCTACAGCCATTCCCTCAGCTTTTATGATTTATCCCAGCCTCCAGGCTTGAGTGTGTCACCTGCCAGACACAGAAATGGTGCTTCCAGCATGGCCCCACCACACTGCATTTCCCTTCACAGGCTCCAGTTCCCATGAGTAGGTAAACCTAGGACCATACCCCAAAGTACCACTGGTTCACAGCCCTCACGTGGCCAGCCCTGCCTGACTGCCCTCCTCGGTGCTTTCCCCACAGGCCAACACCACAGTCCAGATCCCTCAGCTTCAAAGAAGCACAGTTGTCAAGCTCAAAAAAAAAAAAAAAAAGTCAGACAGAAAGCTTAAAGACCTCATATTGACTGGCAAAGATGAGAAGCAAAGAAAAAGCAACCACTAAGCAATTAATTGAAAAATTATTGGCAGGCCAGGCCAGTGTGTTGCCGCTGCCTTTAATGATAAATGATAATAGGACCAGTCAATGCTCTACAGCAGTATAATACAAACACACCCTCTAGAGTGAAAGCACAAAATGAGACATACTATTATCATAACCAGATTAATTAACTAGACAGACAACATTAAAGAGCAGGAGGTTATTAGCATGCAGCCCGTAGCCTATTCCACGTGTTAGGTTGATGAATACAGGTAGCCACAAATGTGGTGCACAAACATGAAAGCAGATAGCAGAAAAATGTTTGGGAGATGATTTGGCAACCATCTCCTCCCACGGCTCCTTGCTCTGGCTGTGGAGTAGCCGCTGGCTCCAGGGTGAGCAGAGTTCTAGCGCATAGCTGGGAACTTCCTGCTTGCAGGCAACTAGAGGTCAAAGGCAAAACTTGGCCAAAATATGGTGAGACTTTCGCAGCTGCCCACAAAACACAACTGCCTAGGAGAAGCTTCACAGTTCTCACTGAGGAATGGCTTAGGATATGTAGCAGGAAGTTACTGAAGTTTCAGAGAGAAACACTGTGAAAAATGCGCAAGCGTCACAGTTTATTCTTACTAAAGAGTTTTCCTGGAAAGAATAACATCTCTTTTCCCAACAGCAGTTTGTCAATTGTACATTTGCCATCATGAAAAATGTTTGCTGTTTAGAAATATTGAACAAAGCTCCATGCCTGATACGGGTAAAAAATAACGGGTTTAATAAAAAATACGGAATTTACTGACAGGAATTTCAGTTACATTGTGCCCACAGCTGACACGACAGAAATACCTTTAAATAAATACACAAGTTAGGGGGTTTGCCCATCCTTCTGCCCCAGCCCTCTACAAACTCATGGGGTGCTCTACAACAGGGAAAGGTGGATATATTTTCTCCAGCAGGGGAAAAGGAAAAACCATGCATGTCATTCCCAGATGAAACAAGGGCTTTTAGTTCACGCCTGGCTTCATCTGGGGAAACACTCAAGATGCAGAGATTGTCCCCAAAAAGCCTAATCTTCTTCACGCTAACACTGAAGTGAACTGGGAATGGGGGCATGGGCCTCCAGGGTCATTCACAGCTGGAACAGACCAGAATTTAACTCAAAACCCTGCATCTCCAGCACACCCGGATGGAGCCCTCTGAGTGCGTGGCCCTTGCAAGGTCCGTGCGATTATTCCTGACGTAGGAGGAGTCAGGCCGATGCAGGGTACTCCCGAGGCTCCTGAGTCATCCTGCAGAAAACAGGGACTCTGTTCTATGAATAAACTCATTGCAGCATGTGCGATCTATGTTAACAGCAGAATTATGTAGTTATAATGCTGGGAATAATATTAATATTTGCCCTGGAGTACAGCAGCATTTCTGACAGGCTCTTGGGGATTCCAAGAGAATTGTATTAATGGAGATCAGGCAGTTTTGTTCCATCATCTTTTCTTGCCTGGCGCTTCTTGCTAACTGTGAATAAGGGTTCAGCATCCTTTCATGTCAGAACTGGACTCTGCAATGCAGAGCCAGAGAGAAAAAATGTAAGGAAAAAAAGACTCCGAATCCCCATCCGGCTGGCTTATTTCCTAAAGCAGATTCAGACCAAAATGAAGTGAAAACGTACTCACGACACATGGATGCTTTAAAACCAGTATGCTCCCATAGTCCATTGTTATTTTTATTACAACAGTTCTAGCAGAAATGAGGACCCTCCTTGATGACAGACAGCCTGCATGGCCTTTATGGAGAGAGACACACACACACACACACACACACACACACACACACACACACACACACACACAGAGATGCTTTTTAATATAGATGTAACTTGCAACATAGACGGCACAGCGCAAGTACCTAGAGACTTTACCACATGCCAGAGAAATACATCACCCAGACTGTTTTAATCTCATCTTTAATTCTCTTTTTACCTTCCACAGAATTTATGAAAAGATTGCAGAGATCCACAGTATCTCATCAGATATTTATTTATTCATTTAAAATATTAATATGGGAGAATCCCATTACGATATTGAGAAGCAGAAAGCACCAGACAGAAGCAGAAACGTACTGTAAAGCAGTAGATGTGGCTGTACATATCACCTAACATGTTTCTAGGTTTTAATTCCCCACTTCTTTGAAGCCACCTGTGGGGAAACTTCAAGTGCTTTCTTGACTTGCAATGCAAATTGATTTGTTTTGATATTTGGAGGGGTTTTCGCAAAGGTTTCTGTCTTGCAGGGGTTCAGAATAGGACTGAGACCTCTGTTTTCAGTCTCTTCAGGTTTTGAGTGCTCACCTGGAGAGGTCTCTGAGGAGGAAAGCTTTGCTGAGCATACTGAATATTAGCCCTCTAACCATCCGATCCTTTCTCTGTCTCTTCCTTTGAGAAGGATGTGGACCTTTTTTAAGAGACAGGCAAAAGTTAGATGCTTCAGCAGAGAAAGGACCCCTAATCCCAAATTTCTGAAGAGGATGCTACTCGCTAGCCTATATTCTTTGAGCAGTTCAGGCATTTAAATCTGATTTTCCCCAAAGCGAAACACTCTGATTCAGCAGGCTTGCTCAAAAACATCGTGCACAAGCTTTACAAGAGAAGTGATGTTACTCTGCCTTGCAGCTCGCTCTGAAAAGCCCTTTCCTCCAGGCCAGCTGTGACACCCATACCCTCTGTTTGGACAAATTCGCCCACAGGAGCCCACTGGATTCCACTCAAGCTCCTTCCCCAGCGGTACATCCCGCCCCACTTTGCCCACACAATGCAGACCTGTAAATTAGTATCTGCAGCTTGCGAATGTTAATTTACCTGCAGCAGAAGCAGGCTGGGGAATCACTCGTGGGGCTGGTCCCTCTTACACCAACAAACTTGGGACACAACAGTGGTGACAGCGAGAGCTCTAAGGACTGGGGTTGGAAAAATCAGACTCATTTTGGGACCCAACAGAACATGCCTCTCTCCACCTTGCAATGGAGAAGGTTGCTTAATTCATAGATGGCAGGTTCTTGCCTTCCTCAGGTTTAATCCCCAAGATGATTTGGTGGGGTTCTGGAGTGTCAGTCAGGGACCCCTCAGACACCTTTGCTTCCGCCTCCCACCAAAAGCAGCAGCGATGCTGGTGTTAATGGCTGCAGAGTTCCTCTGAAAGGCTGATCCTTGCAGCAGAGCAAAAGCTGGCAGGAGCGGGGTGGGGGGGGTGTGTGTGTGAGAAATCTGTACACGCTCCATTTTAGCAGGAAACCCTTCTCCTAATTCAGTAAGCATGAGAGCAAATGTCTTTCACTCTGAAGAGGGATAGAAAATGTAGCTTTAAGCAATTAACACAATAGCAAATGTCCCTAGCACTGCCCCATATGGCGTGTAATTTAAATCATCTATCTTGTTCTCTATAACTGCTGCTGAAATTGATACATGACAATTTTGAAGCCAAGTGAAGTTTAATTAATGTAAATTGTCTCAACATCTGAGATTTAAAATATTTAAAAAAAATAATTAGGATCAAATCAAATATGTTCCACTCGTGCTGAGCCGTACAAGGTAAAATTGGGGGAAAAAACTGATAAATTATGATGTATATTGGAAGTGCAGCTTTTCCCCCCACTTCAGCCACAGTGTCTGGGAGATAGTTCTGCTTTCTCTGTGTAGGACATGAGGGGTGTCCCTGAAAGGTGTACCCTCCCTGTGCAAACACAGCTTGCACAGGGAAATCGGTATTAGCTGGGGAAAACAGAACACTGAGGGTATCTGCACATGCAACTCAAACACTGGAAAGTCTCTCTGATTCTGTTCCTGGACCTGGGTGACAGGTTTCAGAGAAATCTTAGGGTAAACAGAAGCCCTGAGCAGCATTTGCAACAGGTTCAAGCTCTGTAGGAAAGCCCTACTGAAAAGCTCTAGATGTGGTGATGCACTTGGCAGAGCAGGCTGAGAGGCTTCAGGCATATGTGTGTGGAGAGGGAAGAAAAATAGTCCCAGAAAACCCCTGCTCCTCAATGTCTGACCAACAAATGGCCTGAACACTGAAGTGTCAGAGGGCAGCAGCTCCGCAACGGCCTCTCCCCCTTACAGCCAGATGTTTGGAGGCTGGGAACTGCCTCTGCAGTTGTACTATTATTATTGTTGTTATTATTATGAACATTAACAATAGCATTTACTACCTCCTGTCCTTACGGTGAGAATGTTGTGTGTAGGTGAACAAATGGAATAGTTCAGCCAGGGCAATTCTCAGCAGTGAAATCCTCAACCTATAAATAAAATGAGAAAGGCAGAAATTGCACAGAACGCCTCACTTGCTCCCTTAGATCGCAGCAAATTATTTGCCTGCAGCATAGCTTCCCCCTGGCTCTCTGTTCCCCCTTTTCCTTAAGTATTTGTTCAATACCCCTTTGTTGTGAAAGAAGAACCCCTTCGAAGTGTAGTCAGCTCCAGGTGTTTTCTGACAGTAGGGGTGTAACTGACCTGAGGGATTTCGGACTCCAAACGCCAGTCCAAAGAGAAAATAAGCAAAGCAGGGGAAGAGGCTCTGCTATCAGGAGAGCTCATCTGCAATTACAGGAGCATGCTGGAAACCCCGCATTTGCCTGTCTGGTTATGACATTTTAATTTGAGTCTTTTTCCTCTGTTTCAGAATGCACATTTGCCACCTATTCTCTAAGACTATACACATTTATTTCTCAGGCTTTTGAGGATGGAAACAGTTCCCTGAAACAAAGATTGCTGCGAATGACTGAAATGTCCCTTAATTACTGTATTGGTCCTCCCACGTGTGCTTTAAACCATGAGCTGGTTTAATTTCCAAGGTACAACAATGTGGCCTGTAACTCTTGTTTACAGGAACAATAAATACCATCATAATTGGTTTCCTTTAAGAGTCTGAATTTATGGGAGGAAAAATAACAGCAGAATCAGGCCAACCGACAAATCAATCCCCTTTCGGTTTTCATTCTTCCATGCAACACATTTCTGCATCTCTTATTAATGAAGGTTTTGCTGCTGTAATGTGCCTTATGTGGAGTAGAATGTATTTAATTCAATACGTAATTATTATTATTAATTCAACTAAGCGTAGTGTAACAGTTTCCCTTATCTCCAAGATAAAATACGCTTCTCAGGTGAAATGTGCATCTCTTTAAATCTGTCTGGCATCAGGATTGCTATTGATTTGAGGAGGGTTTCGTTTGAGTGCATTGTGTTATTGCTAATGATTAATCTGTGTGTGCCACAACCCCTCCCCTCCCGACCCCTCCTCACCTAAATGGCTGCAAGTTCTGAAAATTGAAATGCAAATGAAAATAGTTGCCAGGTTTGCAGTTGGGTTGGGTTTTTGTTTGGGCTTGGTTTGTTTTTAACTAAAACACTGCAGGAGCTGCAGAGAAATGGCTTGAAAAACTATAATGTTTACATGCGCATAAGCAGAAAAAACAGTGCTTCTTCTTTTTCTTTTTTTTTTTTTTTTGCCAATATTGGCTGAGTTTTTCAAGTCCACTGCTGCAATCCTAGAAAATACAGCTCAGATGCATTCGCTGTGTGGGTGAAGAAGCTTTTCTGGAAAGCTATTTAACACCGCAGAGAATGATTTCAGGACAGATTGTGGTTTTGCTGTGATCATGGACATCATGAATGTACACACAAAAAGGTACAAATTACTGCATGCTCTTCTCTTTCTTTAATGACCAGGTTCGCTCTAGCAAAATGTAGGTCATTTCGTTCCTCCTCGCTTCTCTTACTGTCAAGTTCACACGCAGCCGTTTTCTCAAGCCGTCTCCTCTGTGGCCATTTGCATTTTGTTCCAGTCCCCAGCTGCGAGAATATTAACCCTGCCTATCAAGTGCAAGAGAGAACGGTTTATTCCCTGCTTCAGAATTAATTTAAAAGCATCCATTTTTGACAAGGTAAATAGTCCTGCTTAATACTGACTAGCAAACGCTGACAGTTACTCACAAAGGGGAGGAAAGAAAATGCAGAGTGACTGTCTGTGCAGACAGGGCTGGTACTTACACGTGAACTCATCTTAAATATCGACACCAGCACTCCTGACAGCCCTTGGAAATGCACACTGGCAGCAAAAACTTCAGGGTGTTAGTCCTCACTCTAAGATTTTTTTTTACCAAAGAACCCCAAGAAATGCCTATCACACCCTCTATTTCTGTTAAAACGAACACAGCACCCACTGCTCTGTATAGTTGCTTTTTACTCTGCCTGGCACAAGAGAATAAGGTGCAGTCACATGTGGGGAAGCCAGGTTTTTTTCCTCGTCCTTCCTCCAATCAAAACGAATTTCCAAAGACAAAAGGAAGGCTTCTCGTGCTGGTATTCACCCTTTACCACCCACGAATCACACATAATTAGCAAGTTAAACCTGCAAATTAGATGTCATAATTTGGTAATTATGTCACAATCTGGTATTTTTTAACCTCTTTTTGTCCAAACTAGAGCATTCCATGTTATCTTTTGCTATCACAAAACACAGTCCAGTCATCTGCCCTTACTGATGATTTTTCATTCTCAAGTGAGAACTTAGAGGAAAGTTAAAAGTAGGTGAGTTTGAAGTTCTTGCTGCTATTGTTCTGCTTCGCTTAACATCTACAGCTGAGACTCTCATCAGAAGCTGTATGTAATCCGCTCACAAAATACAGCCAGCATATGTTCGAGCTCAGCCCACACACAACGTAAGATGTAAATGCTTTTATAACTCATTTTAAAATACAAATTGCAAAGACGTTTTGCTTCCAGAGGGTAGTGGTTATAAATGTCTAGAAGAAGCCCACTCCTTTTATCTACTTCTTAAACATCCAGATTCTTCCTGTGCAGTGACACCAGAGTTACATTTACTTTCAGCTGCCAAAGTGGAGCTCTAAAATATTTGCTCGTGGGAATCACATAGGGAATGACTCTTAAAAAATACCTCTAACCTCTGAAAGGAGCTTCCCAGAATAAGCAGCCAGTTCAGTGAGTTCTTAAAAAAATATGTGCAAAGCTATTAGAGTCACAGCCCAGAGCTGCAGGAAAAGCACAGCATCACAGCGGCAGATGAGAAGCGCTGTTTGGAGAATCCCTCATTTTCCCTGACTCTGTAATCAGCCCTCTGTGAGCACCTCTTGAGCCTCTCCAGTTTCTAATCAGTGAGCGTGATGGAGGAGTAGATGCTAGAGGTATCTATATTTTTTTCCCCTGCCTTTAAAAATCACCACATATGCTGGAATGATTATTTAGTGGAAAAGAAAGGAGGATTCTGCTCAAAGCTTTCAGTTGAAGGGGGGATGTGGGGAGCAGAAGGAAGTCTTAAAAATTAGGTGCAAATGCCCGGTAACTCAGGTAACCACAGGGTGCCAAACACGCCTGATCTTCAGCTTATTTCCTGCTGCATTTGCTATCAACATCATTATTATTCCTCAGTCGTGGCTCTGACTGGGAAAGGTACTCAAGCAGGCACCTCATTTTAAGCACATGAGAATTCCCAAAGGGATTAACAAGGCAAAGAAATATTTGACTGGAGCGTTTGCTCTCCCAGACCCGGAATGGTCATTCTCACTGCGTCCTGCGGAGCTTCCCGTTGGGGTACTTTATTCAAAGGTTTGAAAACGAAATAAGTGCCTTTCGTTTTGTTCCCACCCCAGACCTCTTTTCACAGCACCAGGCTCTGAGCATCTCTCCTTTCCTGTCGCTGGTTATGCGGTTTGGCCAGTGCTATGGAGGAAAGAAGTAGTGCAACAAAGTTCTTTTTAAATACTGGTGTTAATGTGCAAATATTAACTAACCGGGGCTATGAATTTAAAACTGGTGTATATCTATCGATATAATCAACAATCCAACTAATACTTTTGCCTACTTTTTCAAGTACACTGACTGGAAAAAGTGACTGAGAGGCTTTCCTGTTTTTTACTTAATGGCGGTAGAGAAAAATGCTAGTTCATTCCTTTGATGAAGTCTCTAATGGCACAAGTAAATCAAGGTCGGTTTTCCCAAATCATGACATCAAACCTGATAAATAACTGACAGCACTTTCTTTGCAACACTTTAAATGAGCGATTTCCCAAAACGTCAGAACCACGGTAGGAATCAAAACCAGTCAAATGATAAAGGAAGCTTTTGCCTGATTAAACTGCTTGAGAAAATGTGTGTGGAAAGGTGGAAAAAAAGGCTTCAAGGAAAGACTCCACTATTTTGCAGTGGACTTTTTTAGCTCCGGGTTAATGAAAATGTTCTGCTGGAAGTTGTTGGTTTTTTTCTTACACACTTCAGTCCGATATCTTAAGATGGCTTTTAATGCCAAGTGTTGAGTTTCGAGGAGATTTTGGAAAACAGAAAACAGACACAGTCATAAATAATTTTACTGCATTTAGCACAGCTCTGACTTTCCCCTTCAAAGCACTAACTTTTTAATCTACAGAATTACCCAAAGCCAATGACCAACATTAGCTGGCACGTCTAAATACAAAACCACATAATAATTGCTGTTTCTTTTAACATGGTTATTGTTGGTCCCCTGGTAACAAGGAGGAAGAGAAATATCCACCCTGAAGTCAGTGTGAAAATGAAAGCCAATAGAGAAGAGAGCTGTCATATTTAATTTAAGGATTACAGAAGCCTGAGCTACCTGCTGGGAAGTCCGCAACAATGAGAAGGGAGAGACTTTTAGTAATTTTTCAAAAGCTCCTGAGTGACTGAATAAACTTATCTGAAACTCAGTGGGTCCTGGGATGCCAAGGAGACACCTGCTTGTGAAAAGTTTCCCCTCTATCAACTCCTGTTTCCAGCACAGCATTTTCCCCCGTGCTTTGCTGCAGTGCAGACAGCCACAGAAGGATAAGCCACAAAAGAAAAAATAAATATTTGGTCAAGAAGATGCTATAGAAGTCAGTCCTCCTGCAAATACATTGCAAAACGAATCCCCTGCCCTAAATAGTTGCAGCCTCTTTGCTGTGAGTGTCCCCATCCCCTCCTGTGGCCCCCTTGCCCTGCAGCCTCCTAAAACTCCCCAGGTCTCAGTTCCTGAAAATTTCCAGCACTTCTTCTTCGGCGACCTGTTTCAGCATCAGCTTCAAACATGTCTCCCAGATTTGCCTCCTGTATGTCTTTCCCTGCACGGCACAAACAAACAAGCAGGACCACCCTTGGAAACGGTTATTCAGTCAAGCTACCCCCATCTAGGTTTGTGGGGCAATCTCAGCCTCTTTTGTGAAATTCCTGGAAAGCAGGTGTGGAAAATCTAAGTACTACTAAGAGGCACATAATACAATTACTCCCCATTTTTGGTGCAACAGTACTGTAATACCTTACTGTGTAGTTCCACCAACTCTGAGGAACTTTGCCAGCGGTTTTGCTCTCCGCTATGCCCTTTTCACATGCATCTCTGCCTCGAGCCTGATGTGGAGCCTTCTCGCCTGTCCTCCTCACATCTGCAAATGCTTCCCGTAAAACATAAAACTTGGGTGAAGCCAGAAGGTGTGTTTTCATGGCATGCAGAAACCCCATCGTTTCACCTGGATGTTACGTACTCTGGGCAAAAATCCACAAACTGGCAGGAGCTGCAGCACCCCAGGGACGTTTCCAGCATTTAATCTGTGTGCTACCGCAGAGCAAGGGCGGCCCTGGAGCAACGAGGAATTTCCGAACCCATAATTAAGGGGTGCAAGATGGAAGCATTATCCTCATGAATAAAATAAACCCAGGAGGTTTCAGTAGATGGAAAAACTGACTTGGTGTATTATTTACACACCCACATCCCCATTTTGGTATTTTCCGTGGATTTTCAGTCATTTCACCTTCAGAAGGAGAAGAAGTGGTTGAATGACCCACAAACCTTCTGCACTTCCCAGGCTCATGAAGAAACCTGGCAGTTTTATTTGCATTGAATTTCTTCATAGCTGGAGCAAGTGAAGGTGGGAGCTCAGGAGGTTAAAGGAGGAGAACAGGACCTCTGTGGTGTTCCTGCAAAGAACAGGGTTTGTATGTATTAAACCTTCAATAAATGCTCTACACCTGAACAAAACTTTTCTGTGGTGATGTCCCCCTTGCTAGAAATCGTGGGCAATCTGCTCCCAATGCCTTTGAGCAAACCTGCCACACTCCCCAGCCAGGGGTGAGGTGGGAGGGAAGGGAGCCCCCATCCCTCATGACTTAATCATGAACCACTGACAAACTGCTGGAAGAGTTACCCATGGGAGACCCCATATAACGCGGCATTTTGCTGGTGTGGGAAGTGTTTTCGCCTGAGGTGGCTTTTGTGGAGGCCATGTTTGCGTGCAAACCTTCACTTACAGCAACACAGGGCAGCCGAGCCGATGTTCATACAAGTGTAAACTTACAGCACAAGGCAGGAACCGACAGAGACGTTACAGCGCTCGAGCCAGTCAGCATGGTGAACAGCCTCATCTTTTATTGAAGTCCTCTCCTCAGAGGAGAGCTAAAAATTCACTCGATGCCGTCGGGAAAGTGTCTGTTTTGGCTGCAGAGAATGGTTACCGATCACGGAAAGATAAAAACATCAAAATAAGCTAATAGAGATATGCCTTGAAATTTGGTCCCAGTGGGCGCGGAGCCAGGTTTCCTGGGGACACATTAAGCACGGCTCAGGACACCGCAGCACGCAGGCGCATTGGAGTGAAGCAAGGGCAAGGCAAGCAGGGAGGACATGATCCAGAAACGATATTCAGCAAGGGAAAAAAAGAAAATAAAGAAAAAAGGAGAAAAAAAGAAAAGACCCCCTCTTTTGTAATCCCTCAGCCAAGGGGCAGAGTGCAGCTACCAAGCAGGATAAAGCCTGGCCAAGGATGAGGAATGGGCGTCAGACTCTGGAAGGAGCTTGGACCAGCTCCCTTCTGCAATGTCCCCAAAACTTCCCTTGCGCTCTTACTCTTGCATAGTTACTGTTTGCCCTTATGAACCTGTTAATGTATGTCAGCATCGGGTTTTATCCTTCTTCACTGTCTTCTCCTCTTCCTTCTTTTAGATACCTTCTATTGACATCAAAGGCATTTGAATTTTAGGGAAACAAAGCTTAGGCATTTGCAGCGATGATGTATTGAGCTCACTGCCCGATTTCAACCATTTTGTGTTACGTACAACCTTTCTGTTATGTGCTTCCTACAAGTTTCCTGCAAAATGGAGTTGAGAGGAAAGAGACACCTTATCAGTGTCTTTACTGAGGAAAAGCTGTCAACAGTACTTACCCCTTATTAGACACGACAAAACCCATATGAGGGAGAAAAAAGAGTAAAATCAGACTTCTAACCATAGGCGAATAGAATGGGGTAAGTAAGCCTCAAGCAGAGACTCTGAGACATCCTTCCATCTCACACAATCCTACACAACAGGTATATCTTCTTTTTCATCTCTAACCCTGCCAGCCATTCATGATTTGAACAGTAAAGTGCTGTTTTTAAAGCCAATCTAACTCATGAGCAGAGATCTTGATTGTATTTACCCACTGACCTATTTTAAAAGATCATTTAATAGAATACCCTGCCAGAACCAAGTACGAGAGGTTAGGAAAACATCCGCTACAGCAGCGTGGCTTTCTTAGCTCAGTACTCACTGTGCATCAACCCAAGCTCTCCCTAGCACTTAGTGAGCATCCCAGCATTTAATTATTGCGATGTGAAAAATCCGACACTGTGATGATACTCTGATACCTACAATCGCATAGAAGAGTTGGATAGGACAGCCCTAAACCAGACCTTAGCGAGTGAATCTGTCCACTATCAATGGTACTCATTTTCAAAAGTAAATTGATGATGATTCTTTGTGCCTGTCGATCTCCCTGATTTTATTGGACTCTGTGGCATTTTGAAAGAGAAAAGCCCCATCTCCTCGCAATGCCTATGGTTGCTTTAAGTCCTCCTCGCAACAAGCTCTGAAATGAAATGTTTACGAGCTTTTATTCTACTCTTTCTTTACTAATTAGCCATGTAAAAACAGGCTGAAAATACTGAGACTGGCAACATCAGCTGTATTGCCACCTGTATCTTTCACTAATATCTCTGCATTGACCCACAGCAGCATTTAAAGGACAGCATTTTACGTTCCCAGTTGTGTCATATTAGGGCTGCACATCCTCCTACCTTTTTCTTTTTTTACTATTGCAAAAAAATGCATGATATTGAACTAACTGCCACCTCCAGTAATGCTCTCCCTTGCATGCAGTGACGATTCCAGGGGCTTCCCCCTCTGCTTTCTGATCCTCAGGTGGAAAGTGCTCTCTAAGTCATTACGATTCTTTTCCTGGCTTCTAAAGCAGTGTAACTTGGCTCAGCCTCTGTGAAGCCTGATGAGCTCTGCCAGCTTACACCAAGGACTTGGACCAGAGTAGCCCAACAGCTCCTATGAAATCAACTATGGATGATGAAAGAGAAGTATAAATAGAGCTGTTTCTCCTCTGCCATAAAGCAGCACTTTCAATCCTGAAAATGCATCACCATGAGTTTTTTAATAAAAAGTATTTCAAATTATTTTAATCGCATTTTGATTTATATGCACTGAGTCATGTTTTTAGGCCTTTTCTCAGAAGAGCTGGGCAAAAAAGTTGCTTTACGATCATGAGAGCCAGGGTTCTGCAGGACTTGGAAGTTGCCAAGCCTGACAACTTACAAGAAGATCTCCAGAGCAAGCCTCAGGGCTGACTCTTACTAACAACACAGAAAGAGGAACAGTGCCAACACACCCCGCTAACCAGGAGTCCAGCAGTAAGAAACCCTGCCAAAACATGCGGTGCCAGAAGGCTTGCAAACCCAGCCCAAGCTGGCAAAGAGGATCCATTTCCTTGTGGGTAGAATTGGACAATGGCATTTGCTATTTCCTTCGTATTAGATTCTTCCTTTTATTTATTTCAGAAGAATAACTTCTGCAGAAATCTCCATCACAGAAAGCAAAAGTTTTAAAGTACTGCTGACACCTCCTGGAAAACTTTGAAAAACCTCCTAGATCGCTTGAAAACAGAACAATGCCTCTATCACACCTTTGCCTGTTCTTTTAATTCTTGCTAAAGGACATTTGTGTAGGTACAGCAGCCAAGGTTAAAGAAAACGTATAACTAAGAGAAAAATTGTTGTTATTACTGTTAGCAATTTGTTTCAGATCTTGTTCTTGCCCGCTACATTCTTTGTGTTCCCGTTAAATAAGAAGAAAATTAATTAAAAATTAATTTTTCCATGCTTGTCAAAATCATCTCCTCTGCCACGGCAGCATTATTCAGGCCTCCGCCCAGCGATGGGGCAGCCAGCTGTGGAGTGCAGGGCAGAAGGGAAGCACAGGAAAACCAAGCAGCTGCTTCGCCCCTCGGGGATACAGCTACACCAAGCATGACCTAAGGCTTTTATATATGTATGATCTTACTTATATACGTGTATATACATATTTGAGGTGTCTCCCTCCTCTCTTATCTCTAGGGATACATGCTGCTCAGTCCATAGCAAAGCACTGTCTCAGGTATAGCTGCGAATAAAGTATTTAGAGACATGTGAAGGTGCTCAGTGGACAAACGGAAGTCACCCAAGTCCCTGATGCATCCAAGCTGTCATTTCCTGTCAGCCTCTGCCAGTTCTCTCAGTTTTTTAACACACCATTGATAGCACCACAAACTAAACACATTAAGAGGCAAGCCCCCAAATCCATTCCCCAAATCCAAAAGTAAAACCTAAAGGATTTTATTTAAAGTATAACATGCTGGTTTTTTCATTCATTTCTGCATATCAGATAATTTCTTTCCCATTTTCAAGATCATGTCCATAGTTGCATGTACAAGAAACACCAGGTTACATGGGAAAGTTGAGACTTACCTTGAAGAAATCTGCGTGTTTCGGCAGGGAGCTCTATCAGAAGCACCAGTTACTTAGGAGACATTTGCTGGAATTAGGAAAATAAAAAAGCAGCTATTGTACCGATGCATTGATCCTGCTATGTGGACTGGACAGCTCTTTTTCAGAAGGTCTAACTGAAAGCTGACATATTAAAGAGCCTCCTGACAAATAGGTGTGTGCTGGTTTGTAATCCCAGCTCAGACAACCAGGGAAAATAGTGTTCCACTTTTCCTTTCTATCTTCACCGTTATCAAATCAACTCCTCAGGTTTCCCTCTTGTACTTTCAGCTCTTGGCTGCTGCTGAGCCTCCCAAGGCTCAATCCACCACCTGAGGAGAGAAAACGTTAGCTGGAAATCTCAAAGCAGGGATCAGATGATGAGAAATGTCACCCCAGCCCATTTCATAGCCTTTTAGCCCGAGCATGAGTGACTCCTCAAGAAACAGATGGATCAGCCTACGACCTGGTGCAGTCATTAGGTAACCAGAAGCTCTGCTAAATAGATCCACCTTTGATTTCTGTTTTGCTGATTTTATTTCTTTTGCTTCAGAAAGATGTTCTTGTCCTTCCCTGTGAGTGCGTACACATTATTTATTTATCAGCCTATGAATATCAATTTGATTCTTGTCCATAATTAAACTCTGATGCTCTATATCAAATCCACCCTGTCGCATCACTTCAAATACCTGTCACCGCCCCACTGGGGCCGTGTTGGCAACAGTCCTACAAAAAGGCTGCTGCTTTTGGGGCATCCCTGCAGCCCAAGGCTGCCATTGCAGCTCCTACCACAGCTGCATTTTCCCTCTCGGGCTCCCAACACATCTTCCCCTTCTGATTCTCAAATATGTGCAGGGCCAGGTATTCCAAGGATTCACACTTACAAGTTTGAGAACTCCACCTTCTTTCCAACAATCTCAAAGGGGAGGAACCCACAACCCATGATCTGAAACTGTAGGGGATAGTATTAGTTTCATCCAGAAAACAACAGCATCAGGCAACTGATTAAACACTAATATGGGAGGCCGCACAGCATAATTCATAGCCTTGCCCAAACAAATATTTAGCAGAGGGATTAGTTGGTTCAATTAATGTTACAAACTACTAAAGGGAAAAAGTTGGAGGAGGAGCTCATTTGTGCAACTCATCTTTTTTAGTGAAAGAAAAAGAAAACCAAGAAAAAAGAGAAAGAACAAACTTCCATTGACTCAGGGCTTTTGCAGCAGCTGAAGGGACCTGAATGGGGAATGTGGTTTTGCTTTTTGGGGTGTTTCGTGGGGCCGCCTGCTGATCCTGTTTGATTAACATTGCCAGCCAAAGAAAAGGGCTGTAACAGCTCTTTGTGTGGGTACTCAGCACGTCAGAAAAGAACCTGTTCGTTCCCTCCTCATCAGTATTGATTTGCAAGCTCTTGCCCGTATGTTATCCCTCAAAAGGAAAAGCACTGAATAAATGATTTTGGCAGAGTGTGTGCTCAACATTTTGCGGCTCTTGTTTTGACATATTATCAGAGTGAGTAAGCAGGAAAAGCAAAGCGGCAGTACCTGTTTATTGTGAGCAAGCTGTCCGTTCCAGCTTTTCTATTTATGTCCCAGCATACAACATGGCAACCCACATGGATTAGAAATTAAACTGTAAATGAGCCTTTTCCATTTCCTGCCTAAGTAAGGATTAGCATATTTTAAAACGTGCTCAGGGGTTTTGCACTGTCTGTAATGAAACCTGTTCAAACAGATAATTGATATGCAGCCACTAAATAAACATCTGACTGGAGGAACAATATTCTCTCTTCTTAAAAAAAAAAAAAAAAAGTTCTCCTCCTCTCTGTAAACATCTCCTACCTGAACACTCTCCATTGCAGTGGGCAGTCTCCACAACAAAGTTGGAGCAGCTGTGAAAGCAGACCAAAGCATCCAAGTCCATAAATAATATTGAAATCCTCCAAGAGCACGGCAGAGAGGGGAAAGAGAATCCGAGCCACACCTCCTCCTCTTTTATCCCACTGAAAAAAAGAATAGGTCCTCCTTCCTGTGACGTGCAGGAAAAGTCCCCATGTCTCCTTGATTGGAGGCACCTCTGTACCAAACAGGCATGGCTGTGCAGAGAAATGTCAGCCAGGGATTCCTCTTCCGAGGTTTTCTCACTAATGTTATTCCAGTTGGATTAACCAAACAAACTTCAACCAAACAACTTTTGCAGCCCTTCAGCTTGCCAGACCCCAACGCCTTCCTCACAAATGTCTTCTGCACACAAGCTCACCCAAACAACGCAACAGCAGTTACCCAAATAACACTTCATACCAAGTAACTCAGGTTGAGCTTAATGAGTTTGTGAGTGTGTGAACAAACATGATCTATTGCACGGGGAGCAGGGCACCTGCTAGGCCACTGTGTCCTCTGTGTGGCCCAGCTCCAATACTTAATTAATCTGTCATGTTTCATTACATCTCTACAAGGCATGTAAATATATTCCAAGTCCCACATCTAACAAAACAATGTCACCACACTGACAGAAGCCTTGGTGGTTTGGTCTTGATGGTCTCTAAATATCCATTTTGATTCAAAGGCACTTCAGCCTCCAATTAAAATGGGACAGCCAGCCAAGCTTATTAGTTTGAATACACCAATGAAGCATTTGTTTTTCAGTTCTTTCAGGTGACGATACACAGAAACAGATGAATTACCATCTGACTGTAGTTTAGAGTAGAAACAGAAACTGTACACACTTAGCTGAAAAGTAAATAGCTGTAACAGCTCCCTTAAAAAAAGTAAATAACTCCAAAATTAAAACCAGGAGTCTCTGAAGTTCCTAACAGGAGATGCTGAGTGTGAACCATCTTAGGAAAGTCTTAATTTTCCCCACAGGCTGAACCCATGTGCAGCACGGCTAGCATGGAAGGCAAGAGTTTTTTGGAGAACGGGAAGCGTGGGTCTCTGTGGAAGTGGCGGCCCAGATCACGACTCTGCAGATGTCAGCTTGGTTAGAGACAGCAGACGTGAGCTGACACTCACGGCAGCTGAAAAAGCACATATTGCCTTTCAAAATGCAAAGAAGGGCTTAATGTAATTTGTGGGGAAGGTTTTTCCAGTTTTAATCAGAGAACATCTGCCATTCTGTCACCAGTGCTAATGGCCCTAGCTGCCATGGTCACATCATTTAAATGTTAGCTCCTCTACCTTCATCCCCAATCTAACGGCATGGGAACCAAAAGAGTGGGATTTGGATATACTTGTTGCTGTTTCAAACTTTTCATCTTAAGCTAGACAGGTTAAAATTTGCCTCTTTGAAAAAGAATACATGAAAGGACAAGTTTCTTGTTGGAGGTGGAAAGGTGAAGAGAAAGCCCTGACAGATTCAATCAGGGTATCGTGAGCTGAATGATATCGAGTCCCACGTGTCCCAAAACACTTTGGTTTGCTAATGGGGCACTAGGCAGATCTGAAATACAGTTAGATATTCATGTTGTATATACCCAGCTTTTGAATACTTCTATTAACAGTGGTCTCATTTCCTCTCTCAGGAAGGAAAACATCTCCCATGCATTTCTCTTAGGTACACACCAGGAGGACAGGTTTTCTGCTCAGACAGACAGCAGGATCCTGTCCTTCACATCAGTGGTGCACCCTGGAAGTTTTCCCCTCAGCAACATCTGTTACTTCACTCTGAAATGTCTTTCTCTTGGTTTTACCTATGCACAATAAATGGTGCATACTCTGCACCCAGCAAAGCACACACGCGATTGAGTGAATTACCATTTGTGGTGGTGAAGCACCGTCAGGAGCATACTTTCATACACCACTGACCAAGCGTCCAGCTGGAAAAACACTGGCACCTAACTACAAGAAACCCAGCCGTGGTGCTTTAGGGATTTGTGCAGCACACTGCATGACCAAAAGCCCATAAGGAGCGACCACACTCTCCTGCGGCACAAACGAGCGCCTTGCAGGCTCACCTCTGCACCAGGTATTCCTTTGGCAGTGCTTGGACATATTTTTCCCCTCTTCAAAAATCCAAACAAATTTCAAAGTGAACTGTAGATAACATCTTAAAACACCTGGCAGGTACACCTGCTAGGACTGGCATCAAAATCCTGTTACTTAATAGGAACAGGAATATTTTGTTATAAGCCCATGCAGCTATGCTTACGGAGCTTGCAACATTCCAAACAAAATAAGTACCTGCCACCAGTGTGGAGCAATGATGCGTTTTCCCTTATTTCCCACTCCCGCCAGAATCCTGGAAAATGAACTCTTTCTTTTTAACCCAAGGTCAGGTGAATATTTAAATAAGGAGGTCATTTTTATTTCATACTTCTAATAACCTTTCAACTCGCCTCTCTGAAGACATAAGGTAGGCGCTGTGGGATTTAGTCGAAATGAGCAGCAGCCCAGAAGGGGTTAATACAAGCTGCAGAGGTTAAAACCTGGCTTGCTGACAGATCATACAAAGGCCATTTGGTATGTCATGCTTTCAGTGGTTACTTAAGGGAAATTACAAATAATTAATTCACTATAGCTATATTGCTTTATGCTAATTAAATGTCTGAACACTTATTTTAATACAATTTTTTTAAAAAAATTAACACAAGCTCAGGGTATTTTTTTAGAAGTTGGCAATAGCATGTTTATTACTTACGTAAATTCCCTTAATTATACCCTAACTAGGTTATCTTCTTTATTGCATTTCAATCCTTCTAAGAGTCCATAGTTCTTTAATTAAGTTGAGAGAGTAAGAGGTGTGTTGTTAATTGTATATTAAATAGATCTAAATAGACAGTAGATTGCAAATGGTAGATTTACTTTTAAGTGCTGTTGAGGAGTCGCTGTAAGGAGGCCGAGTACCATCTGCCTTGATTTGTTGGCAGAAAGGAAACCATTCAAACCCTCCTACCTTTACTCCAGAGAGATTCCAGCACCCTAGTGACCCATCAGCCTTAGAACAGCTTCTCAATGAAAATTTTAAGATTAAAGAGAAAAAATTCCCTCCTATCAATCCAGAACTGTGACAGTGCTGTGAGCAGCACAAGCAGCTCGCTAAAAGTGGAGCTCAACTTTGAACATTAAGTCAATAAATTTTTCTGCGGGAGACTTGCAGGTAGTCTGCACATGGACTGCCAATGTTCACGTAGCACCGGTAGACCAGACCAGGGACAAACCTGTCTTTTTTTGCACGGCTTACTTCCTATGCCTTAAACAGATGTCAAGGATACTCTGAATTGCAGAAGTATTGAAAGATGCACATTCTCACATGTTTGTACAATATTGTTGGCATTAGCTCCGAGACCAACGAATCAGATACATTTACATACCTAGAAATAAATTATTGTTAAAAGCCATTACTGCTAATCATTACTGCTAACGTCCCAGTGTTGCCACCAAGACGAGCAGGACTATTATTCTGCACTAGGGCAAAGTGTGCATGTGATTTTTCTTCCAAATTAGAAGTCAAATTGATCATCTCTGCCATTAGGAGTTATGGCTCATGGAATTTTATCATTCCTATAATGCGCCATGAAAATGCAATAAGGGAATAAAACAGAACAGCAACTTACAGTAATTTGTTATGAAACGTAGCAATATTGAACGTGTCTAGAGTGTATTGATAAACAGATCTATTGTAACAACCAGTGGATATTATGATCGCACTGGTGTTAATCTTCCTATGCCCAATTTTCCTCATGGTGCATTGGGGAAGCTGGATGCACAATTTCCATTAACGTGAAAGGGAAGGGAGGGCAGACCCGTGACCAGTGTAAATCAGCACACCTTCTCAAAGTCCCCACACCTACATGCTCATACATGTCCCTTGGCATCTCTTCCTCCACTTCTTATCTCAGCATAATGCAGCAAAAGGATAGCACTGGTGTGGACTGGAAATATCATAGACTTTTACTGAATGGCATAAAAACTAGTGAACACATATATTAAAATATCATAGTGCAAGATATTTCTAAAAGTGTTCACTTGATTTGAAGGAACAATTCAAGAGAAATAATCTTATTTTTGCATAGCTAGATAAATATGAACCCATACATCAGGAAGCACAGAGAGCGTGTGGCAGTCATACTTGTAAAGGGCTCATAGACCCTCTCAGGAAAGACGTGGCCACGCAAAAGTAGTCAAGAGAAGACAGACTCTGTGCACAAATCAATTCCTTGGCATTTGTAGCACTTTGGGCACTCATGGAGATGGGGGCGGTGGGGGGCAAAAGTCAGTGTTTTACAAATTATTTTCAAAATAATTGCTGACTTTTCCTAGCTCACCAGCAGCTGCTTGTGAACAACTAGTTTGCATCCCCTTGGGCTACTCGTTGTAGAGATTTTCTATTTCATTCAGAAGCCTTTGTAAAGGAAAACTCAGGTTTTCTCTGTAGTATTGCAAGGAGCAGCAACCCAGCCACACAAATCAGCAGGCTACTTGTTGTAGCAGACAAACAAGAGACCAACAACTTGGACACTAAGGCTTAATTCAGCAGTGAATGCAGCATCTGTCTTGTCAAGGAAAGAAGTTATTCATTGTTCATGGACTTTTATAAAGCAGCTTAGCAATAAAATTAGGTTAAGAAGCTGTAGTGCATGGGACCGTCACTAACAAAAGACACACGTGAAATGATGCTGTGCTGAAAGCATTAATGAAAGTTGAGGCATTTTGCAGAGACTTCTGGAAGGATAATGCTCACAACTGAAGAAAGCAGCTCTGTCCACACTTGTCTCTCTTGTCCCAAGACTCCTCAAAATCCAGCCTTTGCCCTTCCTGAAGGCACTGTCATGGCTGGCAGTGCCACAATGACATCAGGACCTCCCTACCCCTGTGTAGGGACACTGGAGCAGGGCTGGGTCAGTGTTTATGGATGTCTCCCACCACAACTCTGACCTGGACAGTGTTTTCTACATCTCCATAAAAGGCCTTGTTTTCAGCTACGGTGTTTGAGCTCTTATTTGAGGAGGATTGTGAAAAGGAAGAGATGACAGCTCCGTTAGACATGTGATTTTCAAGCTGACAGTTTCCTTTTCATTTTAAGGAGCTGAAAAACATTTCCAGTGTCAGACAGATTGAGTTTTAACAACATGACAAACAGGCCCATTTGTTGATCTCGTGTCCTCACTATCCATCTTCAATTAGCACGGTAAAAAGGTGGCTTGCATCCAGTGTCAGACATTTGTATAAGCAGCGCATGCCCTCGCAGTTGGAATCAATGTTTGCCATTGATAGATCAAGGAGGGATAATTTATGGTATGATGCTGGGCTCACATAATCAGAAGAAATCAGGTACCTTGTGAAAATATTGCACTCTCAAAATGTAGGAGTCCCTCTGAGATTTATAGTGAGGAAAGTAATCATGATATTAGAAGGACACAGGAAACAATTTGTAATGAATAACCATGAAAAAGCGTAGCTGGTTTTGGAGCTGGCATAGAGCATCACAACAATGCTACCAACACAGATGTGCCAAGGCCACTTCTGTCCAGGACCTCTTCACTACGGGCATTCTAATTTGGTTTCTCTCTTCCTTCCTGATAAAATTAGGATTGGCTTGTCCTAATTTAAAATCTCTTCACAACATGTGAGTTTTTACGTAACAGGAACAGACAGACAGAAAACTCAAGTACATTTTAGAAGAAAGAAAGACAATAGCTCTAACAGAGAAGGTTTCAAGATTAGCGCAGGGTGCAGAAGTCACTTGGGTAACTGTGTGCAAACCAGGCATCAACATACAAATAGTGTAAGACTGCAATACCATATCCTAGATAGTGACATTGCAGATAATTTCCTCTGATTTCAGCCCTCTAACCATTTGCCATATCAAATGGGACAGCGTTTCTTACTACATCGAGGTGTTTAGTAAGACGAAGTGTGGTTAGTGAGTGCTGACCTCCCATCAAAGTACAACTCTTTACCTCTACTGCATGTTGAAAATATTTCTCAAGGGGGGGTGTTTTCTCATCCTTGTGTGAAATAGACCAAAGCAGCAAGGAGAAAAATTAAGCTTTTTTCCGTATGGGAAGGATTACTTTAATGTTACTATTGACACCAATACAAAAACAGCCCTTAAATGCTCTTTGAGATCAAGATGCCTAATTGACAGTGAAACCTGAAAATGAACAAACTTTCCTGACAGAGTCAGCAAATCCTATGATCTTATTTATTCTAAAGACTTGTGGGCTGATCAGATAATTGGAATAGTCAAGAGACAAATGTATACTCTAAATCCAGATTATCTGGAGAAAATAGTAACTGCTTCTCCCTCTCTGTGCACAGACAGTACAGGAGGAGTTTATAGTTGGTAAAAACTGTCCTCTTTTTTGTACAGTAGTGGTGACTTAATGGACATTTTAAAATCCAAAAGAAAATCAAATCCTGGCATTTGGCAGGTACACTTGCCAACTGTCTTATACAGCAAATCGAACCATCTGAATATTCAAATATCCCTGTTTCATTCTGTATGCAGAAAATAAAATTTCAAACCAAAATATTTTCAGCAGAAACCAAGAGATGCTCATTAAACCAGCACTCCCAGTCACTAGTGTCTAAGCTGACGGCTGCTCTCTCAAATCCCACCCCACTCCAACCTGCCGCACAGAGCTACCCCAAGGTATCTGAGGAAGAAATTCTCTGTGGTCAGGGACTGCCTATCTCCTTCCCACGACGTACCAGCACTACACAAGCCTTTCTTGGTGCTGGTGCATGTGACAGGGCTGAGCCGAGCAATGGTCTGGCAGGGGAGTCGGGTGGTTTCATGGTGGAACCACTAGCAGCATCCAGGAACATCCTCAGGTCAGGTTTACTCATCTCAACATTACTGTTCCGCAACAGAGGGCTACAACCAGGGGAGGACGGAGAAACGTATTTCACAGCCTGTGTAGACTTGAACCTTGTGATGCTCAAGCTTAAATATTATTGTAGGAACATAAAATAGACCACAGGTTCATCTGACCCTGCTTCCTGTCTCCAACAGCGGCCATAAACAAATATCCAGAAAACGCTAACAGGATGGATACGTAAGAACCTTTCTCCACATACCCTCCATACCACTATTTTCAGCCGAAGGGACCTCCTGAACCAGCTACTGTTTCTGGCTATTCTGTGGTGCCCAAAAGATCTGTCATCCAGACACACAGTCTCTTCTGAAAAAAAATTTTGGACAAAATTCAAGAAAGCAGTTACTAAGCAGACAAGCTGAAGCGAAGCTTGGCTTCATCAGAGCTGAGCGCAGACTTATACTGTCTGAGACCCATGTGGATACGTGGCAAAATCATGAAGTGCAGAAACTGAATAAATGAGAAGTTTGTAGTCTGGGTTCTTCACAATGCTGCAGGCTGTCTCGCCTGCAGAATGTGGTGTATTTGTAAACCAAAAAGAAATGTAAATGAAAGTACTAACCCTATTCAAAGCAGCACACTGTCAAGAGCACCAAAACCAAAACCAAAACAAGTAGTTCGAGCTACAGGAAAATAATAAAATTTAACTTCTGTCCATATTTGAGTAATAAAAACTTCCAACGTTACATACAAGTGAAAACAAAGGAACATTAGCTCAGCACGATGGAGAAAATCTACCTTTCAGCGTGCTATTGAAACTCTCTTCAACCAGTTCCTCGCTATCCTGGCTTCCCACTGCAATAGCTGGTGTGGATAATACTTTTGCTTTGCTTTCTCCCTTTAAGCCTTAACTACACTGTCTCAGCTTATCCTTCCATCAGAAGTTATTAATAAAAATATACCAGGGAAAGCCTTATTTCTATCATATCTAACAAATTTAACATAGCTTATCTGACCGCTTAATCCGAACTGCAGTATCAAGTCGTGCTGCACCATCATACAACAAATTCTTATAAACTGCATGATTAAAATAAACAGCAAGCTACACATCACACAGACAGGACAAACTCTTCAAAGTCAGTTTACTGATACTACGCACCTAATCCCCAATTTCTCCTGTCCCACTGGTTTGATTTAACATTCAAAGGTGTGAATTATCAGCTTGTTCTCACTGAATTTAGCAGTAGTCCTTATTGTAGAGTGTTTAAGCTAGTTTTGGGTAACTCCATGTTAAAACTCAGGCCTCACAAATTAATTTTGGATACAGTCAAATGATATCTAGTATTTCCTCTCTGCAGAAGGGAACTTACATGGTTGGTGGTTTTAATTATCATGAAGTAATTAGGTAAAGCTCCATTTTCCAAAGGTGCCACCTTTCAGGAAACTCAGAATTTCAAATTTAAGAGAATATGCTGTGCAGAACTTACTTCATGGTAATCACTGATCCTATTTTAAACTGAATTTATTTCAGTCTAAAATTTAGAATGAATTCCTTTCTTCTTACTGTTCCAGTTCTCTGCTTTTCACGATTGAAACTGAGCCCTGTAGCTGTGATTTCCTATAACCATGAGGGTCTCCAAAGCATCAAGAAAGCTGCAAGCTGCACCTCAATAAGTCTCCTCACCCATTACACCCACTGCTACATCTGGGCTTGTGCTAAGCACGCTTCTGTCCCCCTTTTCTTGCATGGCCACTAGCTGGGAAAGCAACCTGGCTCATAACTCAGCCACGTGTCTGAAACACCCCAGCAAAACTGGTTCACTTTAAGTCCATCCACTGGACAGCTCTTGTGGGAGCTGACACCCGTAAAGCAGCTTAAAGAGCAGTTGGGGATGTTCACTTGTTGGATTCGGGTCAAGGCCAGGAGAACAAGTGGGAGATGGAGAGGGAGGCTGAACAAGTGCCGAGAAGCAAGGGTGAATTATCAGCTTGTTCTCACTGAATTTAGCAGTAGTCCTTATTGTAGAGTGTTTAAGTTAGTTTTGGGTAACTCCATGTTAAAACTCAGGCCTCACAAATTAATTTTGGATACAGTCAAATGATATCTATTCTTATCCTAAGAGAGAGGTACACTCACTGCCACTTTTTTAACATGAAGATGTCTCTCCTTCTGAGATTTACAATCCACAGACTATGAATAGGCCAAGGAGCTCATTGTCCTGGGAGACTAAGCCGCCCCGAGCAGGAAGGAGGCACGTAGCAAATGAGTGAGGTGCGAAGTCTAGACTCGGAGAAAGCTAGAGCTCACATTGGGTTACTTGTGGCTATGATGTAAGTTATGGTCGGAGCACTGGGGTGTTTTTGCATTTGCCTGGTACTAGTTTGCACATTAAGCACAGATAGATAGAAATAAAAGCCTTTTTCAAACCCTGGAGGTGGAGGGGGGGAGCTTTCAAATCCTCTGTGAAGCTGTCTGCATCACTATGCTAACTTCACCTTGCATTCTTGACAGGAATATAACAAAAATACACGACACATGAATTTGTGTTCCCTTAAGAAGCAGCTCACAGATGCAATTTTTGGTTCAATCTTTTAAAGTTACTTTTTCTCCTCAATTGTGGCAGGGATGGCTCCCTGCTAGCTACAAAGAGAACCCAAACAAAATAGATCTGTAATTCCTTTTCTGCTGCTGCTAACACAAAGCTCCCATTTAAGGAAGATAAACACAACCCCTCCCTTTGCAAGCCATCATCCTCTCTATGCAGAGATCTCCTGTAATTACACAGTTTATTACTGCTTAGCTTCATCCTTAAAGCCTACTTGCCATCTAGATTAACTGAGGCACAGCATGGTGGTTCATGTTACCGGGGAAGCAAGGAGATACTGGGTGCTGCATGGAAACATGAACGCTAATTCATCACAAACCGAGACAACTCTTGGTAAGAATCACTTAGCCTTCAGGACAGCTGTGCAGTGTGGGAGACTCGGCTGAGATTTATAAGAAAACACCCCTTGTCTGATTCAGCTGGGTAAGAGGGATAGGCAGTTTCGCAGGGAGCAGTAGACACATAGGACACATGGGTTTTGTCAGAAGCTGATCTGCAGGACATTAGGGTTATTAAAGGCGCCCTTTAAGGGAGCTTGGGATCTGATGTCTACATTCCCAAAAGGCTCACATCTCACGTGGCAAGATGACGCAGGGATGGCATTGGTGGCATCACTGTGCCGAGTCACAGCTCCGCAACCAACAAGGGAAGCCAAATTGTGCACCCTCTGGATGGATGGCAAGGTCTCCTGTCCCGCCTGCTCACAGCCAGCTCAGCCTTTTCTATCTGGGCGCTGGCACTATGGTGAAACTCAATGGCTTCTTTTTCCGAGGGCAGGATGCCCGTTTCTCTTGACTTGGAGAAGAGTCCCTGAGCACTCTCTCCCCACAGCCAAAGCAGGCAGGTATCACAGCACAGGCATGTTTCCTGAGGCATGGCATGACATCGGAATGTAGCACTGTCTGTGTGAGCAAGGAGATACAGGGAGCAGCAGAGACCAGCTGTATCAAAACATACGACCGTCTGAGAAGAGAATGTTTCGATTACACATCTAACATGAGGCATTTAAACCAGATCCAAGCAAAAAAAAAGCAAACAACAACAAAATCAAACAAACAAATTAAGGCAACTCACCATGCAAAACATACTTACTCACAGGACTGTGTTTTTCAGTTTTTATGGATATGGAGAAACTTTGAGAAAGATTCTTCCTTAAAGAAAGAAACATTAAGAAAGATTCTATCTATCTTAAAGATAAGAGCTTAGACCCTTCAACACAGCATACAGAATAAATATGCACCTGATCAAATACAAAAAGCATTAATAAAGTCTCATTAGTAGTACTTTAACAGGAGATTAAGAAACTCAAGGTTTAGGGCTAAAGCAGCTCTTAGAAACAAACTCCTCATTTCATCTCTCTCATGGGCAGAAGGTGTCACACGGGTTCTCCCATCTTGCCCTAAAACTTGTAGAGACCTAGATCAGTGATTTTCAAAGTAACAAGTTGTCTCGATTTGAACATATGAAGTCCATAAAGATCCACGACATCTTCTGGGAAAATGTTCTGATGACTAATGTGTGCCTGTTTACAAGTAAATAGATTAATTAATAAATAAACAAGCATACCTTGTTTCCAGGATGAACACTTCTGGCTTCAGCTCAGCTTCCAGGGCCTGACTCTTGCTATATGGTTCCTGGCAATTAAAAAAACTTCTAGTATCATGTAACTTCTCCTCCAGTGAAGTGCATATAAACTAGATACACCCCGGGATAATTCATGAAAAGCCCTCCTGACTTTTGTTAAAAAAAGAACTTTTCAGTAAAAATTACTGGATACCAGCTACCTTCTTTCTCCACCAGGACAGGTGGCCTGTCTCAGAGTCTCCTTTGCACCTAATAGATAACAAGTCATTGGAGAATTTGGAAAAGGATTTTTTGGGGGGAGAAGAGTCTGAGCCAATATCCTAGGCCACCCTAACCTATGGGTTGTGGGAGACATGGTTTGGGGAAGGGACAAAACAGAGAAACCCCAGAAGTGGCAGTGTAGAGAAGAGGAGGAGATTAAATCTGGGAAAGACTGGTTTTTAGCATAAGCAGCCAGGCAGTCTGAACACTGCGTGCCCAAAACACACAGCTGGTGTTTGCTCTGGGGTGTAATGGGGGTGACACGCTTTCTTTTCATCTGACATCTGCAGGTACCTTTGCAGTGAACATATACCAGACCAATACATTTCAACAAAAAAGTTGTGTAGACAAATCACCATTTTGCAGTGGAAAAATACCACCATGTGGAAAAGTTTCCCAGACTGCTCTTATCTAAGCACGGTTAGCAAAAGCTAGCTGCTCAAGACTTGAAAATAATAAAATAATGTTTGACAATCCACTTTTTCTCTTCCAACCAAGCCTGGCAAAAACACGCCTTTACATAAATTAGCACAAAGTCCACACTTGCCAAGGCAAAAATATTCTATTCTTTTTCAAGAGCAGGGTGAAGAAAATACTAAAAAAACCCTGAAATTACTTGCTGCCAAAGTAGTGCTGATTCTAGGGCTGTCTCGGGGGCATGGCTGCTCGACTGATGGGGGAGAAACAATGTGGTTTTCCAGTGACCACCACAATGCTGACAGAGTGTGCTATGTGTAATCCAGAAAAAAACCAAACCCCAAAAGCCTGGAGAATTAAGCCCTTCTGTGCTTTCCAGTCTGCAGCCACCTGACTTACAGGCTTCAGCAAGTGGGCAGTGGTGTCTACAACTGTTGTCAAATCATTCTGGGTGGTGCAGGATGCCATACATTTAGGTGTCCAAACGTGGATTTAGAAGCTCAGTGGTACTCACCTCCTCTGCAAATGTCGGCCATGAAATCCAAATCAAGCTGCTCTAATCCTGCAGAAAAAAACAATTAAAAAAAAAAATATCACATTGAGTTGATGAGCAACTCTGTCCATCACTAAGCCTGAGACTTTGGTGCAGTATCATTCATCGCAGTCCTCTGTCATCCATACCCGGAGTGCTTTCAGGCTCTCAGGCACACAACATGTTAAGCAACTGTTTCCTAATTACAGCAAATATAACCAGCTCTGCTGTAACATTTCCGTACTTGCACAACCTTCTGATAATGTGATTTCCTAAAAACTAGGAGGAGATCAGGCACTAGGATCCTCTCAAATTACTACCTGATTTCAGAAACTATTCCATTATATCTCAAATGCACCTTCTGACATTTTTTTCTCTTTCATGCCCATGCTGGAATAAGCAAGGCATTAATCAAGACACACTTGAATTTTGCTGAATTTTCCCAAGCACTAGTGTTCTAAGGGATAGATTTTTCAAAACCGTTCCCTGCACTAGAAGCCTATTATCATTTTTGGATATGACTTAGCACCACTGGACTTTAGTTCCTCACAGAGCAAGTCAGAGAGGTGGTATGTGATCATTCAAAGAGGCTCACAGGGGCCAAACTCAATTTGCAAAAGCAGGGAAGAAAATTAAGTCACATTAATTTTTACTGACATATGTTAATTTATGGAGATTTTAAATCATGAATCTGAAAAGGAAAAGGTATAAAGGGATACAGAATTAAAGTACAAGCTCCACTATAGATTAATCAAGGTACTGAACAGGAAGTCATGGTTACTGGGCTGTTTTCACGCAAGCAGGGTTACAGGGCCACCTTTGGCGAGATACTTTCTGCTCCCTGTCTCTGAGCACTATCCATAAATCCTTTCTTCCACTATCTCTCCTTAGACTAGAAATCCCTCAGAGCAGGAATCACCTCAGCATGCTTGTACAGCGCCAAGCACAACTGCATCTTGCCCTCTCTAGACAATGGCAGAATGTGGTTATGAAGAACAGTGAAAACCTAACCTGGTGTCCTGCAGTTCAGTTTGCTGATCCAAGGGCATCAACAAACACAAAGGAAAAGACCCCAGGATTGTTCGTAAAGGCGTAAATGCCAGCACAAAGTACTCCTTCAGGGTAGGAAACATCTACAGCTTAGAGGTCTGCATCCTTTCGAACCTTGCCACCCCGGCTGCAAGGAGGAATTTGCCCCAGTGAAACACAGCATTTGGCCAGCTGCAATGCAGGGGTGGCTTGGAGGCAGCCTGGCTGCTGGCCCCTGAGGGTAGCCTTGCCCAGACACGGAACAGGGCCCTCCACTGCGCTAAGACACTTCGGTCTTTGCCAGGGGAGGTATTGGGTTTTTTTCTCCCCCAAAAGTGGGCACCTTGTATCTATTCTCAGTGAATTTATGTCCTTCCATCCCCCAAAAGGAAAAGAGCCTGAATCAACTGGTCCTCACCTGAGGACTTCCAAATGCTAAAAAGCAAGGTATGTAAGGGGGAGGGATTTGTTTCTGAGCTCAAGGAGTGTAAATCCATTTCCTTGACCTCTTTTGGCTCTGTCTCCTTTGCTGCTATGATCTTGCTCTCTATCTTCAGTGCCTTTTTATTTTTTTATCAACGAATCTCATGAGATCACTAAATTAATAGAAAGGATTTTTATTAAATCTGACAACTCATGGTAGTACCATAAGAGTGAAAAGTATCGATCTACTGAGCACGGAAGTGAGGAAGAAGTGCTAGTTGGAGACAATTACAAAATATTAATTTGACAGCAGAAGTACAACTTCTGAAGGAAAGAACAATATAGAGCAAACAGAAAAAGAAGATAAAGAATAGCATGAGCTTTCCAAAGAGAGATCATACGAGAGTTAGTTGGTAGCTTTCTCTAAAAAGATAACTCATTTTCTAGATAAAGAACATGCAAGAATGGATACTACTCAAACTTCAATAAAACATTGGTTATCATGTCACAGGGGAAATACTCGAAATGGAGAAAATGGGAACTAGCAGAGGGATTAAAAGCAGCTATGAAACCAGCTAAGAGGCAACAGATTGCACTGGCGAGGGATGAACCAATCTGGGAGGTATAATTTGGTTTGGGGAATAATTTTCTGTATTTTTTTAAATTAATAGCCTCTGCATGACTTCTGGAGCGTACCAATGTGATTTGCTGATATGATATTGGAATAAACTGCCAACATGTGGCAAAGCTGACACATTCTGCAGCCAAAATTAGCTGGGGAAGCCCAGAGGATGAAGCTGCACAAAGTCTTGGGCGGTAATTTGCGATTGGTGATGATGAAAAAACCTGCTGTGAATTCGCAGTTTGAAACGCTGGCAGGAAAAGGCTTGAGAGGACAGGCTGATGCTGACCGTAAAATGGTTTCGAACCACCTGTCTGTAGGTACTGTGAGAAAGTCAAACCTGTGGAGCTGACAGTGAATAATGGACAGGAGTCCCACGGGCTGAGAACAGCCTGGAAACCAGGGAGGGAGCTCAAGTGCTAAGTATCCTGTGGTCGAGACAGAAAAAGTTACGGACTGGGGCTACTTAAATAAGGCTAGAGGCCAGCTCTGTTTAGAAGACGAGGCTAAAAGAACTTGCTATGTTTTCTGTTGCAAAACAAAAGCTGAGAGGGCACACAGATTCTCCTCATCCCTCAGAAAAGTCCAAAGGCAGCTCTTTAAACCAGTGTTGACAAAAGCATGGCTAGGTCTGTCACCACTGTCAATAAACGTAACATCGAAGTGTGATGGTTCCTAACAGGAGGGGTAGCAGATCCTTGCAGTAGGAATAAATGGGGTCATAATAGGTGCAGACAGGGAGAGCAAGAATTACATCTTCTTTTCCCCATTGAAGCACACTCTCAGCTGTGGGACCAGCAGCACTGCTTCACATTTCTGAAACAGAGTGAATTTGTGACATGGTTTGCTCCAAACATTTTTAAAGGCATTACTATTTGCCTGCTTTAAACATGCTCCTGAAGACTGAGAAGGCTTTTCTCCTGCAATTGAACTGGGGTATCACTCAAAGATGAGGAACATGATGTTAATGGGGAAAAACTCACAAAAGTATCTCTCCCTTGATGATCCCTCAGTCCTGAGCCACCCAGGAGCCCTGCAAAATGCTGTCCAACAACAAATTTGAGAGCAAAACTGATAGCTCCACTAAGAACTGAAAAACTCGATAGAGGTCTTAGTCTTATGGAAGAATATAATCTCTGCCCTCTCTGACCTGGTTGGTTTCACGAGCTATAAAGGACCCCTTGTTTTCCTCCAGGAGACGCGGCTCTTATCACCTGTCTGTTGCTTTGCCAACACTTTGCTGTAGGCACCAGCTTATAGTGTAGTATTTTCTTTCAAAGGTGCTTGAACTGGTACACATCTAAGAGAACTTCCAGCAAATGCTTTTAGCTTTCATCTAACTTTGCAAAGTGCTTTGGCACCCAGAAACATACTACTATCTTCCAGCTATATTAGCTGGTTTAACAAAAGGTGCTACTTCTACTCCGAGCATCCTTTGACCAGACACAGATGCCAACAAGACTTTCAGGCTGCAGAAGGTGATCTCTTGGGGAATGCAAATTGAAAAACTTGTGAGGTCATCCAGACAAAGATGTGGAATATGACGGGAGTTTCCTCTTGTCTCAAAAAAATGCACTGCTATCTGGTAGAGAAGTTTCTAAGCTCTAATCACCAGTAGTTTGGGTAGGCTTTCGCAGCAAAAATTGCTTCTTCCCGTTACAGAGCACAGGAACTCCTCTAACGCTGTTCGCATAAACAGAATTTAAAATAAACCAATAACAATTTAGCTAACAACAAAACTTGTATGTAGTGTTTTGAACTTCATCTCTAGGGTGAGATTTGGATTGCTTTCTCATTTGCAGAAATGAAACACAGTAATAATCCTCCTAGGATATGTAAGCCACAGCAGAAGCTTTGGATGCCAGCACTCATTTCCTGCTTCACCACAGAGGAGTTTCATCATTTCTTATGAAATTTTTCCCCACACATTTTTGATGGTTTTCTCACGACCAAGTCTTCAGAGGAGCTGGTAAAAATGTTCTGACCCAACAAATCACGAAAAATGCAGTTTCAAAATAATGAATGTCCAATCCTCCACCCGAGAAAATGTCACTTCTGACAGGATAGTCACATTTTAAATGAATCCCACTTATTACACGTTTTCCAAGTATTGAAAAGGGGTGTGAAGAGGGCTGTAAAAAGGTGAGCAGCAAAACAAAAGTCGCCTAGGAATAACTATTCACTTCAATAACAGCAAAGAGAAAACAGAAGAGGGTGACACACTCTTAAAGGGCACAAGATAACAGGAACGGGATGTCTGGAGAGAGGGAAACCTTCGGTTCCTCCATGTACCGTATTTGCCAATGACCTGGACAAAGGGACAGAGTGCACCCGCAGCAAGTGTGCTGATGATACACAGCGGGGGGGAGTTGCTGACCCACTGGAAAGCTGTGCTGCTGATCAGCGAGGCCTGGGCAGGAAGTCTGGCATGGAGGAACTGAATGAAGTTCAGCAAGGGCAAGTGTAAAGTCCTGCATCTGGAGAGGACACTAGTACAGGTTAGGGGTTCATCTGTTGCAGGTCATCTTTAAGCATGTGGAGGAAAAGGTTATTGAGAGTTGCGAGCATGGATTCACCAAGGGGAAATCATGCTTAATCAATCTAGTAACTTTCTGTAATGGCACAACTTATGGATGGGTGAGGAGAGAGAAGTGGATCTTGTCTACCTTGCACTCAGCAAGGCCTTT
>NW_010421840.1:0-1082 GCF_000710305.1 Buceros rhinoceros silvestris | reverse complement strand
CGGCTGACAGAGCGCAAGTCTGTGCGGCCATTCAGCAAAATCTGGGCAGGCTGGAGGGCTGGGAGGAGAGAAACCGGGTGAAGTTCAACAAGGGTAAGTGTAGGGTCCTGCACCTAGGCAGGAAGAGCCCCCTGCTCCAGCACAGGTTAGGGGCTGACCTGGGAGTGCTGGTGGACAAGTTCCCCATGAGCCAGCAGTGTGCTCTTGTGGCCAAGAACGCAAATATTTTTCTGGGGTTTATTAAGAAGAGTGTGGCCAGCAGTTCAAGGGAGATTCTCCTCCCCCTCTATTTTGCCCTAGAGAGGCCACGTCTGGAGTATGGTGTCCAGTTCGGGGCTCCTCGATTCAAGAGACACAAGGAACTACTGGAGAGGGTCCAGCAGAGGCCTACGACGATGACAAGGGGACTGGAGTGTCTCTCTTACCGGGAGTGGCTGAGAGACCTGGGGCAGTTCAAGCGGGAGAAGAGAAGACTGAGAGGGGATCTGATCAATGCGTATCAATACCTAAAGGGTGGGCGTCAGGAGGAGGGGGCCAGGCTCTTCTCAGTGGTGCCCAGCAACCGGGAGCATCTCACGCTTACGAGGGCAAGCTGAGAGAAAGACCCGGGTCTGTTTAGCCTTGAGAAGACTGAGAGGGGATCTGATCAATGCGTATCAATACCTAAAGGGTTGGCGTCAGGAGGAGGGGGCCAGGCTCTTCTCAGTGGTGCCCAGTGACAGGACAAGGGGCAACGGGCACAAGCTGGAACACAGCAAGTTCCCTCTGAACATGAGGAAAAACTTCTTTACTGTGAGGGTGACGGAGCCCTGGAAGAGGCTGCCCAGAGAACTTGCAGAGTTCTCTGCTCTGGTGACATTCCAAACCCACCTGGACACCATCCTGTGCAACCCGCTCTGGGTGAACCTGCTTGAGCAGGGGCCTTGGACTGGATGAGCTCCAGAGGACTCGTCCAACCCCTACGATTCTGTGATCTGATTTTATAGGGGGAAAATCAAACTGAAAAAAATATTAATGTAATTGGACCTAATTTAGGTTGGAGAAGAGATCTGTTCTGCAGCATCAGTAAACAAAGCATTGGG
>NW_010421839.1:7384-7645 GCF_000710305.1 Buceros rhinoceros silvestris | reverse complement strand
GGGGTTTTAGACAGTGCATTTACTACCGTAACAGAGTAGGCATTATGCAATTATACAGCTAATGTGTACGTCTAGACGCGGGTAGGTACGTATCACATGTGTGATATATTTATGTGTACATAAATATATAATGTTATCGGTGTATTTTATAATAACCACAAATGTAAAGCAAAAGAAAACCCCAGAAGGAAGAGCTGAAGTGAAGCACCCCGATTTCACTATCCAGAGAAAGCCCTTGCCGGTGGACACCCTCTCCCGGGA
>NW_010421839.1:6134-7225 GCF_000710305.1 Buceros rhinoceros silvestris | reverse complement strand
GGCGCAGCCGGGACGGTGTGCTGGGGGCTGGCTCCGCGGCTGAGCTCCCCGAGCTCGTTATCCTCCTCCTCCCTCCGCTCCAGAAAACATCCCTGTAGCTTCATTCACGCGCTGCCACCACCACTGCGATGCCAAGTGCAAATCCTCCTCCTCCTGCTGCTCCTCGACCAGGGCTTCCAGAGCGGCTGGAGAAGAACACTTCCCAGCTGACCGAGCACTTGCTGGCTGAGCACTGGCCTCCCACTGCGTGCAATTAATGCTAATTAAGCAAATAATTAAACATTACTCACGACATCCTTTGCAGAAGGTCCTAGCTCAGTTTTGTGTTGGAGCTGATCAAGCTGTTCTAATGAGCTGTCTCGGCGTCCTGGCGTGATTTCTGGGAGCACAAGGAGACACCGTAGTTGATCTCCACACCAGGACTGGGCGTACCGGGCTGCCCCGGGGCAGGGGAGGCCAGGCAGAGACCTCAACTTCAGGAGCTCCTCTGCAGGCTCACAGGTCTCTGGGCAAGGGAGCACAGCGTGAGGAAACGGGTGGGAGTCTCACATGGCAACGGTCAACACAAAGAAATCCAAGCGCCGCTGAAACCTACGGCCAAGGTGACAGATTTCTCTCACAAGGATATTTGTCTCAGGCAGCGTGTAGAGTGAAAGACAAGTTCTCTATCAATCCCTAGGCCTCCCAGGGAGGGCTTGTTGATAGGAAATTACAAAACAACAAAAAAAATTAAGATGACATTTTCAAAATTGGCACATTCTTCTGGTCACTCTGTTGCAGAGACACCCAACTCTTGAATTTCTGGCACCTTTGAAACTGAGCCGAGAACATTTTGCCCAGAGGCGACCGAACACAAAATTGTTTTCTTTTCATGATGTTTGTTGGCTGTGTTTGAAAACCATCTTATCCTTTGTTAATATTAATCCTCCCCTCCTCCAGAATTTTCTGGAAATCTTAAACTTCTTCACAGAAATGGTGCGGATCAGAAAAGCCACCCCTCCACCCACTCCCTCCAAGTCCTTTTATGCCGGCAGCTGTGCTGTTGGCCACTGCTGCTGTGTGCAGGGGGGTGGGTGGGTACGGGGCAGGCA
>NW_010421839.1:4129-6019 GCF_000710305.1 Buceros rhinoceros silvestris | reverse complement strand
CAGGCAGGCACCTCCAAACTGCGTGGGAAAGAGTACGCTCAATAATAACGCTTGCCGCTTTTGTAATAGAGAACAGGGCTGGGCGAGACCTTCAGGGCAGTGGGGGAAGTCTTGGGGACATGACACTGTGGTGGTAAGACTGTGAATTTATTCCTTGCACATGGGTAGTTTCCCTCTATGACCAAGAAGAAAGGTTTGAGATTTTGGCTGTGTGCTTTCAGACACAGCAGAAGAGAGGGCAGTGTGCACATTTTCTCTGTCTGTCACAACTCTGTGGGTGTGCTTGGATGCTGGGGCACATGGTGGCACATCCTGGGCTCCTCAGCCCTTCCCCCTAACCCCATCCAGTCAAAGTGCTATCAGATACTGCTGGCTTAGGCTGCCTGCTGGCGTCATGTGCCAGTGCTGCCCATTAAAACCAGTTTGTAATATCATTTGAACCTGCCTATGGCAGCTTGTAACACTTACAAGCAGGAGTTACTGCTTTGAGCTGCTGCGAGCCCTCTGGGAATAGTACAGCAACGCTTTCCTTGCCGAGCTGGGGTGGGGGCAGGTCTTGGGTCTGACCCCAGAACTCAGTTAACAGTATATAAGCAGGGTTTCCCCCCCTTCCCAGCCACAGGCACTATCACATCCCATTAGTTGTCTTCCAAAAGATCGGTGCTTTTCTGCTGGTTTTGTGGATCGCCATGGAAACAGGCAGGAGCAGAGCCATGCCAGGGAAGCTCAGCAACGGCTGCTCTCAGAGCACTTTTTCTGGGGATCCCGCCTGCAGAGAGATGAAGCCGTCTCCAGAGCTGCTCACCTGCAAGTGACCCACCCTGGGAAAAGCAGGCAGAGGGATCTCTGTGGGCACTCTCAACATTTCCACCTCTAGCGTGTGAGTGAAATAATTCTTCCCTTCACTCAACGCCTTGATAAGCCTGAAAGATTGCCGAGCAGAGATCACAAGCATCTGGGAGCTGTGTGCCTGGCTCTGGCGTGACACAGGAAAGGTGCCAAAAACCTCTCCGACTAACACAGCCTCCCTCCTGTACTCCCATGGAGGACAGCCTGCCTGCTGGTTCCAGCGACAGAGGCTCTGAAAGTAAGAGTCCCGTGGCAGGGATCCGTGGTGCTCTCCACAGCCCCTCCTGACATCTGGCGTGACTTCAGTGCAAGACTGGAAGGCAGCCAAAACCCTTCCCACAGACTAGCCCCGTCTCTTACCAGTGTCTTATCTCCCCCAGTTCCAGCCAGTGCAGGCCTCCTCGCTGGTGGTGGAGAGGTGAGGATCCTCCATCAGACCGTGGTGTTCCGTGCAGCCTGTCCTGCCCTGACCACAGAGGTGCCCCAGGTGTCCACGCTGAAGTTCTCAGATCAGCACCTAAACAGAGGGCAAGCTAAGACCTAATCTACTCTTGCTGAAAGTATTAATTAGCAATTCTGGAGATGAAATTTTCCCCCAGCTCTGACATAGGGGAACGGCAGGCACAAGGAAAACCCTTCTCCTGGCCTGTCCAAGGCTCTCCTATCCAACAACTCTTTTCACAGCTCTAGTGGGGATCAGACAGGAGTTCACTCCCCATGATCCCTTGTGATCTGGTTTTTTTGAGGGGGCTTGGTTTGGGTTGGGGTTTTTTTGCTGTGAAGCTGTTTGCAGCGAGAGTTGGATGCAGAACTATAATCAACATCAGCAGTAATAGAGGACTATGTGGAGCTCCTCTGGTGACCTGCAGCACACACTACTGCCTCCTCAGTTCTCACTCCCAGTAAACATGTCTCTCAGGTAGCTGATGTTTAAGAAGGGCTGAGATGACCAGTCTGTCCATAGAGCTGTCACTGCTGCTGCTGCCAGAGGGCAGCAGGTTTTTATTTCTATCACTTGGCTGCAATTCAAACCAGTAATCT
>NW_010421839.1:1991-3995 GCF_000710305.1 Buceros rhinoceros silvestris | reverse complement strand
GTTCCCTGTGCAGCTTTTTGCACTGCGCTTCCAGAGCCAGCTCTGTAAACAGATAACTGCCTGGCATTTCACAGGAAACCTGGGGAAGCAAATGACCACAGGCTGCTGGCTCCCTTGCCTGAGCTGCACTCCTGGGAGTCCAGGCTTGCCACTGCTCAAGGAGGGGTTGAGGAGCAGGGACCCTCCCTTGCAGCAGCAGAACTGTGGCCATCCCTGACATTACTAGGGCTGCAGGAGCAGCAGGTCCAACTCTCCAGGGCTTTCCCTAATTCCTTCCAGCACCTTGTCCCAGCCCCACCTCCTGTCTTTCTATGCCTCCGTTTCCTCGGCAGGAGCAGCCATGCCCCCAGTCCTTAGGGCAACAACATTCAGTTCTGTAAGCGCTGTGGAGCCAGCCCTGTCTGCATAGTTGTAGCATCTGGACTTGACACGGTTTACCTGGAGGTACATCATGTATGGCATCACTTGCACAGCAGCTCCTGCCGTAGCCTGCGGACTCACAAAAAGATTCAAAGCGTGCTGTGGTATGTGGGAACCTTACGGGCTGCATACCAGCCAATGCCAGAGACCACACAAAACAAATACACTTGCAAGGACTGTTTTCCTTCTCCTCAGCCTGAAGACTCCCACGCGCCATCCTCCTTTCTTCTCCCCTCTGAAATGGGAGTTTAGCAGGCACACACAAGCACGCTGGTAACACCACCAAATTTACTTTTTAAGATCCAGTTGTCTAATCTGTGATCTAGATAAGCCTATGAGAATAAAGCACTAGAAAACAGTAATTGCTGTGAGAGTTATTAAATCTGTGTGTTTTATAGAAGAGTTTTGTCACAGACTAATGATAGTTGGTGGCTTCTTCATCTAGCAGGAAAAGACCTAATGCAACCAGGTACTTGGAAGCTGAAGTTGGAGCAATCCAGAGATGAAACAAGGCATGAGCTATTAATACTGAGAATAACACCAGAGTTACTGCTGGGATGACTCCCCAAGGAAAATGGGAATTCTCCATTGTTTTGCTCCGTGCCAGTCAAGACTGTATATACAAACCATATGCTCTCACCCAAGTTCTGCTTTGAATAGTGTGCACGAGTGTCTTTATGTCCTGTGTGTGAGGTGCGATGAGATGACCACAACACAATCCAAAGCAGCTGACAAAGTACTGGAGGGCAATGGTTTCCTGGCCCTCCCACTGGGTCCTCCCATGAGCAGTGAGGTGACCCACAGCTGCCAGCCTCTTACTTCCTGCTGCAGGAACTTGTCATTGCTGATTAGAAGAGAAGCAAGGCAGGGGTCTGCAGGGCTGTATTGTGTCTGTCGGCACGCTGCAAGCCCAGGAGAGACAGGGTAAGGGAACTAGGCACAAAGGCCATTTTCAACTTCTTTAAGCCTCTAAGATAGGTGGGATTTCAAGAACTACAGTATGATGCCTAAGTTCCCCGTGGAGAGCAACAAGTACCTCAGACAGATGTTTCAAGATACTGTCTTGTTTTTGTGCAAGTTTTTTCCCCCCTGGGATTGAACCTTTGGTGGGGCTCTGACACATGGACTTGGTCTGGCTGGTGCCATTGTCCCTTCGGTAAGTTTTCAGCAGCACTTTTTCTGGAACACAATGCTCTCTCCCACCTGACTAAGAACTATGAAAACTTCGCTGACTAGAGAACAAGTTTCTTCTGATTTCATCTCCTGACACCTTGTTCTCATTTATCTTTTTGTCCTTCTATTTATGTATGTTGGACATGGTGCTCTTAGCAAAGCAGCTTGTGCTTGTGTTGTGATAACGATAGTCTTTACAGTGCCAAGCTAGTTCTCCTGGATCTGCCAGAGGGTTTGTTTTGTCAATAAGATATTTGATGTTTAGAGTAAATTTTATATTTTGCTGAATGATTTGTCTGCAAATTGTAAAGCCCTGACATAGAGTGCTTGAGCAGACGTATTAAAGATAACTGCCAAGGGAAATTGCTTGGGAACTGTGAGATACTACTGGCTGTTCTTACAACCTTCTCC
>NW_010421839.1:0-1888 GCF_000710305.1 Buceros rhinoceros silvestris | reverse complement strand
GCATTACTTAATGGAAGCCACATTTTTAATTAAAATATTTTAAATAATGATTTTGTTAAATAATTTAACAGAAGCAACAGAAGTCATAAGGAGTCATAGATTTGTAGAATAATTTCAGCAAAGAAATGGCAGGACATGTGAGTGCTGATGCGCTTCTGGGCCTCCAGGGGTTAAAGCAAGGTGTGTGCAGGCAGTTTCTTGGGGAGGTACTTTGTATAAAGTTCAGTGGCTGAGGAATGTCCTGGCAGTCAAGCTTCATTGCCTGGGAAAAACACAACGCCAGATTGACAATTCAGTTAGTGATACAACCCTGATGGCTTTGCTGGTGCAAATGAGGGAACTTGACCACTGCCTTTAAAGGAAGAATAAAAATACCTCATAAAATTCAGGTAAAGAAACATGGTGGTTGCGTGCTGTGGCTGAAAGGAGTCAGGAACAGGGTGGAGAGCAGGAAGGGAATAGCTCCTTTTCCCATTTTTTCTGTGGCCAGCCTCAGTTCAGGAGGGGCCTCTGTAAAGCAATCTTTCACCCTCTGAAATACCTGCAGGGAGGCACAAATTATGTTGGGTTCTGGCTGTTCATTACAGTTCCTTGACCATTGGGCGTAGTGGTTAATACAGTCCCGCGCACAACAGCTGGAGTGCCTTCCACGGGGAACTGCTGGAGAAGTCTCTTTGGGTGACACTGTCCCGGCAGCCAGCTCCCTCTCTGCCTGTAATCCTGCCTGTCCCCGCTTGGCCAGCAGAATGGGAAAGCTTCTTGCCAGATGCCTGGTTTATTTTCAGTTCTTTGCCGGGCTCTCTGGTTGTCTTTGCGCGGCGCTATCCTGCTCTCTGCCCGAACCGGTTCCCTATGCATGCTCTGTCTTTTAGCTAGAAAGGAGCATGCAGCTTCATTCAACCAAATTCCCATGAAACTGGAAACGGATGAGAAATCTGAAGAGAAACAATCTTTAGGGAACTGCAAGGTCCACAGAGTCTTTGGAAATCTGATACGCAATTGGATAATGAGGTATAGGTTTCAGAGTCTGCCTTTAGTCACTGCAGTGTCCAAATCTTGGCCTTACATTTTTAGTTATATTTCTATCTTTCAACCACTTGATCACATCAGACTTTTTATTTGTGCATAGTAAGTGATGTGTTTCCCTGCTGAGACACCAGTGAAAGCACACTATCAATGTGAGGAAAGAGTTTACGACAAAAGTTATAAACAGCAGATTTTGGACGAGGCAGTATCTGTGGACCAGGCAATATCTGTGAGCCAGACAACTTCTTTGAAGATCTTGCTGAACCATGCCTAGTGAATAGTGCTGCTTACAGTACTAGGAGATAGTTCTGTTCAGTTCTTCTGCCTGCTTCCTCCACAGATTGTCGCAGGCCTGTTTATTTCAGACTGCCCTGTTTTGCATGGGTAGTCTCAGCAAGAGCCAAAGCACAGTTCCAGAGCACTCACGGGTCTCTCATCATCACTCAAGGCATCATCTTTTTGGTGCAGTCCTTCTCCAACGAGCCACACTCCCTTTCTCGAAGAGGTGAGACCACCTTTCATGGTGGCAAAGCAGGCCGTGTGAAAGGCACGTGCAAATTGTCCAGAGAGATACATGTCCACACAATTGTTGTTATCCCTGATGAAGAGAGCCCCACAGATACACATTTAAAGTATCTTTGATGGAAGAAATATGCCTAATGATGGAGTAAGTAGCAAGTAGTCGCTAAATGAATAACCTTTTGCTTTGAAACATGCTGGTCTAAAGCCCAAAACCCGGGAAGGGGTGGGGTGGGGGGCATTGGTCCTGCAGCCCCTGCCTGTCTCTAGTCCCTTTCGTTTCCGTGTGCCCACCGCGGTCTCTTTGGTATTAGGAGACACAGAGTGAGCTCAGCCAGCCCAG
>NW_010421838.1:347-597 GCF_000710305.1 Buceros rhinoceros silvestris | reverse complement strand
AGATCTTTACTGTCCCAGTATATACTTGAAGTGAAGTTCTTGTTGCCAAGGTTGCTCAATGTCTCTCTCTTCTCTTTCATCCTTCCCCTTCCAAACAATAGACAGCACCCAAAAGAGAAAGAATCATGTTCCCCTTCCTATTTATAGTGCTATTGGAAGAGGCATTGATGGACAAGGCTTGGACCAGGAGTGGGCGTGAAATTGGAGCCCAGGGCTACATTTCACAAGCAGGGCCTGTAGCCCCTTCCCG
>NW_010421838.1:0-242 GCF_000710305.1 Buceros rhinoceros silvestris | reverse complement strand
AACGTGATTTGTGGCTTTTTATAGTGTTATTCAAAGAGGCTCCAGGGGCGGGCGAAAAATTTGAGCCAAGGTGTCAAAACCTTCTTTCATGTGCTAAACAAGGGAAGGAAGGGGGGAACAGCCCCCCTTGCCCTGGAGCAGAAATCCTAAACCATGACACTGCGTTAGTCTTAGAGTGCAGAGAAGGATTACTTTTGCTGTGAATTTTCCCGTCACCGGTTTGGCCGAGGTAAAACACCAAG
>NW_010421837.1:606-906 GCF_000710305.1 Buceros rhinoceros silvestris | reverse complement strand
CCTCACATGAACTAGAGGTGCAGGCACGGGACGGAGGAGAGCTTTTCGATACAGCAAAAGTTGCAATCACTGTGACGGATGTGAATGACAATATGCCCGAACTGACAGTGACCTCTCAGCTCAGCACCATCTCTGGTTTGATAATTACTACAGCGTGGTGACTGCCGAGAAGCTGGACCGGGAAGCAGTGTCGGAGTACAACGTGACAGTGCAGGCGACAGACGGCGGGTCGCCGGCGCTGTGGAGCAGCGCGGTGCTGGCACTGCGCTTGCTGGATGTGAACGACAACGCGCCGATGTT
>NW_010421837.1:0-212 GCF_000710305.1 Buceros rhinoceros silvestris | reverse complement strand
ACAGGCGGAGGACGGCGGGGCGCCGGCACTGAGCAGCAACGTGTCGGTGCGGCTCGTGATCGTGGACGAGAATGACAACGCACCGCAGGTGCTGTACCCGCCACCTGTGGCAGGGCCAAGTGTGGGAGCGGGTGCATTGACCGTGTGGTCGGGCGTGGAGCTGTCTCCGCGCTGGGCAGCGCCCGGGTCGCTGGTGGCCAAGGTGGTGGCGG
>NW_010421836.1:1618-1959 GCF_000710305.1 Buceros rhinoceros silvestris | reverse complement strand
CGTTCCCCGCGACGCCCCCCCTGCCTTCCCCCGAGGCAGCCTGCCTGATCAGCAGCCGCGGTCTTCCTCCAGAGTTTCCAAACATTAAAATTCGATCCTTACCGGCTCAGCCGAGTATCTCGCCGCTCCTGTGGTTGTTCAGTTCCACGGAAGAATCGGGGATCCCAGACGAGCCCCCAAATGCAGCAATCCGTGCTATATCCTTAGGGCAAGCCCGTGAGCTGGAGAGGAACAAATCACTCATACACCAATGTGGTGTGTAGCAAGACCCGTTTATTGTTTACATTACATCCCAATTTATAGACTCTTGTCCACTCGACTAAATACATGGGGATTGGATC
>NW_010421836.1:0-1170 GCF_000710305.1 Buceros rhinoceros silvestris | reverse complement strand
CTTGCCCCTCCCCCAGCGCTAGCCGCGAAGAGCAGGTTCCTCAGCACCTCCTGCACCGGCTCACTAGAGCATGTGCCTTTCTATGGGTGACCGTCCAGCGCCAGCCGGGGTCACAGTCAGCCCTGCCTACGCAGCAGAGCTTCTGCTGCCTGTCCATAACCCCCACAGCTGTGTCTCATCTCCTGGCCATTCGCTTGCTCTTCCCCAACACTTGCTTCTGTAGGACTGAGCTAGCTTTAGACTTGTAAACCGTACATTTTAATCCTATGTGTACAGGGGTCCTGCCCCTTTTTGTTGTTGCCTTTGAAGTTTTAAAGACAGCTTTTTCTTGTGCTGATGCGGCAGATCCCATGACTACGAAATAAACAAGCAGAAAAAAAGCAAATTCCCGGGACGTCCCTCCTGCCTCTCCGGGCAGCTGCAGTCTTCCCCCAGCGTTCTCAAAAGTTAAATTTCGATCCTTACCGGATCAGCTGTCTGTCTCGCCGCTCCCGTGGTTGATCAGTTCCGTGGGTAAATCAGGTCCGCAGACAAGCCCCCACTATGCAGCGATATCTCACATGCTGGGACGGAGAAATCACTCTGACGCCAATATGGTGTGCAGTGAAACTCGTTTACTGTTTACAATGCTTCTCAATTTATAGACAGTAGATTCTTGCTCACGTAACTGGTTACACAGTGATGGGATATGTTCCTTGTCACTCAGATAGCATGCATCTCTTAAGGCGCTATGATTGGATAGAGGGGTTAGTTCACGCGCAGTTTCTGATTGGTTAGTGTTAATCAAGCAGAGGCTAGTTAGAGATACAGTTTCTCGCTTGATGGTGTTGCAGCTGGGTTTCGGCTGCCATGTTCCCAGAGAAAGTAACATATTTTTCATCTAATTTCAGTTCTAATTCCACTAGAAATATACCCCCACCCTTGAACTCAAACCCCAGCACCGCCACCTGGCCCAGAGACCATGGGCAGCATCTCAGGGTACACCCGAAATATCCCCCCCCCCTTGAACTCAAACCCCAGCACCGCCACCTGGCCCAGAGACCATGGGCAGCATCTCGTGGTACCTCCCGCTCTGTTCCTGACCCGCCGTGCTCTGAGAGGGCCCTGAGACAGCTTTTCCAAGCAGAGCTCTGCTGACAGTGCAGTCACTGGACAGCGGGACGAGCAGAA
>NW_010421835.1:306-854 GCF_000710305.1 Buceros rhinoceros silvestris | reverse complement strand
CTGTTTGAATACAAGTTCCACTAACTGATGGGTGAGGATTTCACCCAGAACACCTTGGAACACTGGCCAGGTGTGAAGATGGGTTCTTGGCGCATTCCCTGGAACTCTTTGAGCATATTTAAAAGTAACTTAGACAAAGAAATCTGGGGGTTCCAGGTGCAGGTTAAAGTCACGCTGCTGCAGGGTATTGAGGTGCACCTTTAATCTGAAGCAAAAGAGCAGCCCCTGGTCACCGAGTGAGGAGTGTCTGAAACAGCGGTGGAGCAGCACAGGGATGTGTATGGCCAGCGGTGCAGCTGCGTACAGCCTGGGACCTGTGACTGTCTTCTGCACCACTATGGATCTTCTCATCGTTGACAGGGAGAAAGCGTGGGCTGTTTTTCAAGGGCAAGATTTCCCTTCTGCAGCTGAAGACTCAGCAGGTGCTGCATTGGAAGTGGATTTTCAGTGTGAGCGCAACTTGGTCAGCAATTTTCCTTTGGATTTACCTGGAGCACCCCGGGTTTCCTTGGATTCCTGGTGGCAGCAAGAGTGCGCCCATCTGGAGC
>NW_010421835.1:0-223 GCF_000710305.1 Buceros rhinoceros silvestris | reverse complement strand
TGTTTCCAAACAGCAAGAATTCCAGTAATTGTGTCTTTGTTTCAAATGAGGAGGAAAGCACCACAGTTTAGGGTTGTTTTTTTTTTTTTTGCTACAAATCAAAGATTTGAACAGTTGAATTCTAAGAAAACTGTGCTGCGATATCCCTCTCCTCTCTTCCTGCCAAAGTCATGTTCCCTGTCAGGTTATTATTCTTGCAGGACAAATCTGATTTCTGTGCCAT
>NW_010421834.1:0-15181 GCF_000710305.1 Buceros rhinoceros silvestris | reverse complement strand
GGCTCTCCCGAGCCGATGCCGCCCTCTGGCGGGCCGGTGCCGGGGAGCGCCAGTCAACCTTGCTCCTGCAGAGGAAGAAAACCAAATTAAAATAAATCCGGGCTACTCCCTACTCGCCGGGCAAACACCGACCTTTCCAAACGCAGGGCACAACACATAGACTTAGAAGAAGCAGCGCTTTTCTTTTTTTTTCTTTTTCCCCCATTACACATTCATTTATATATTCAAAGATCTATTTGTATGCGTCTCCCACTGCTGGCATACATGGGTGTCACATCACCTGCTAGCATAGACAGAGAGGTCCTGTCGGAGGCAACAAGCACAGGTGAACCGGTTGTGGGCCTGCTGTAGTGTCTAATTAGAGGTCTGCCAAAGCAAGCGCGCTCTCCCTTCACACTTAACACTCACCAGGCACTGGGTCTCCCAAGCAGCCTGCTGGAGTAAGCCCTGTGTGTGAGAGCTTTCCCTTAAAAGCATTGTCACTGCTTTCAGACACCAAAAAGCCCTGCAAAAGCTGCCTTGCAGGTCCAACTTGCATGCATTGTTTAGTGGTTTTTATGACACAGAAACGCTCCGTTTGGTAGGAAGGATCCAAGAAGGAGTTCAATCTGGAGCCAGTCTGAGATTTCGGACGCTGGTTTAAATCATGAGACCTCATCTGGTCAAAGCTACAAAGGCCACTGGTGTCTCTGCCCTGCCCAAGACTTTTCCTGTTGCCTTAGGCAAGGTCCGTGTTGCTAGGGCTTGACCTGGGTGCCTGCACACCTCTGAGATGCTGGGCTGGCGGCCTCAGGTTTCTCCCCTGGGAAACAGACAAGGTTGTGCCTCTCTGTTCCGCTTGTGTGTACAGGAAAGAACGACAGGACTCAGCTGGTGTGAGACAGCAGCTATCAAAACCACTGTCACGAAACTTTAAGAATCACAGACTGAAGTGTCTCCAGAAGAAAACACAGTGCCTACCCAAGCCCTGGCTGTACTGTGTCACCTTCTCAGTAACAACAGCAAGTGAGCTTGTGCTAGAAAGGAGGGTTTGCATCTTCCTGAGTCACCTGGGCAAAGATGATCCATTCCCATTATCGGAGAATCTAGGTTAAATGTAAACTCCCCTCAGTGATTATTGTAAGCTGGATGTGCATATTCCAACAGCTGTAACGCTGGATGGTCTGAGATGTTTTGGGGCTGTCGTGCTCTGTAGGCATTTCCTGGTGGACAGCAGGCTTCAGGGCTATAGCAACAGGAAAGGCTGCAAAACAGCAGCACCAAGGAAGTCCAGCCTTGCACCCCACTTGGCCCCAGGCTGCAGGAGACCAAGGAGCATGGAGCAGCTGGGGAGTGGATAATATTTTTTCCACTAAATTAATCTTTCTGCAGAAACAGAGTGCAGAAGCTCCTGAGACTTCATCTGAAGAGCAAATGCTATTATTATTCACAATCCCCTTGGATAAGTAATGCCTGTGCAGCTGTACCTCAGAGCTTGACAGCACTTTGGGCACCAGGAAATAGCACTGCAGAGTTCCTGCTCTTGGAAGGATGAAAGTAAAAAAAAAAAAATGATCACCAATACAAAGGTCTGGAGGGTGTAGCCATGGCAGTAGAGGAACGTGTCAGCATTTTACACTGATTTATTTTTCCTCTTTGTAAAGGGTAGGAAGTCACCACAGAAAAGCTCCAATACAACCACTCACTTGCCAGTGTTGAAAACCTTCCGCAAGTGTGGAGGGTCTTCCCAAGGAGTGCATCGCTTGTCGTCTACAATAACAATTAATTTCAGTGTCTTTGCTGTTAGGTGTAATAGCTAAACAGAGGCATGAAAGACCCAAGCTGACACTCTGGTTGAAATTTATTGCTCTGCCTAATCATTTTATAAACAGTCATGGCTAAACAACAAATCACCAGTGTGGCTATAAATCGTGTATTTGCATAAATAAATAAACAGGTATTCCTGTTCATTCAGCTTTCCCATTGCATAATGTGGTTTATCTAAGACACTTTGGGGGGCTTCCAGCTGCTCCAGTGCCCAGCAGCCCTGACAGCCACCAGTCCCAAAAGTCCTGCAGAGCTTCAAATCCAAGGTTAAAGCAAGTGAGTGAGGGGGATCATGGTATTGCCTGGTTCATGTTAAAGACATGTTTGTGTGCTGAGCCTCAGATGTACTGAAAGAAATCTCATTCTTTTATCCAGCTGAAGATCTCAATAAAAGTATAATGGATTGTGGAAGTAATTAGAGGAAGTAATTCTTACAAGTAATTTATGGAAGTAATCTTAGCACGTGGACTTTGTTTATTATATATTCCTTCAGACCAGTACCAAGCAGATGCTAATATGTGCTTGAATCTTAAGGATTTTGTGTGTACATATGCACACAATTAATCACACAATTAATGCACACATTGTATTAATACAATTTCTATATGCACACAGTTTCTTTGTTACAAGGATCTGTGAACAAGAACGAGATTTTGGATACAGTTTTCACCGCCAAGTGCTTGGTAGATGTACTCTGTCTGACAGATTTTGTGCTGCAGTATTAGCAGGTTGACGTCTGGCAAGTGTCAAAAAGCAGGTAAAGCTAGAAGCATGGAAGATGGATAGTCACCTGAGCTGTCCACGTCTCTCAAATAAAAACCAGGCTGTCTTTATTTATTTAGACAAACTTGGTGATGGGCTCAATAAGAAATTTCCCCAAGGGAGCAGAATAAAGTCAGCACATCTGTCCTGAGGATGATAGAAATTTTTCTCTTGGGATCTCAAGCACTTCCCTTTCCAGGCTCAGCCATGACAAAGAACCACTGAAGTGTGCAAAAATATAAGTAGGGGCCCTGATCCTGTCTCTTGAGCTCATGCATCTCACCACTCTACGTGCTCAAAGTGACAGTGAACCTGGGGGCAGCATCCCTACGTTCTGTGCCACTTGTCTGGTCCATGTCACTTCCTTTCCTGTTCTAGTTGACGCTGGAAGGAAAGTTTTTATTTTTCTGGAGGATTTTAATTTTCTTTGCAAGAATGTATTTATATTGCCTACAACCGTCACACATTTACCTATAAACACAATTAAAGCAGGATAACTTGTGCCTGTGAAATACACCCCTCTTTCTGTGAACAGACAACCTAGATGTCTTCTTGTTAGATGAAATCAGGAGAGATTAATTAGAGTCACTCTCTTCTTATTTGGCCTGACAATAAGGGATGCTTTTGGTTATGGGTGTCCTAGAGAGAAATTAGTAATGTCTTTTCACATACAGGAGCATTGAAACTGTTCAGGCCACCTGGGTGCTTAAGCAGAAGGCATGCAAGCAGGAGATACACCTTCTTCGGGCTTGAGGAGGAGTTGCCCAGAAGTCAGCATGCCATGCAGGTCAGCAGCTCATCCATTAGTTAGCAACGGCTCCATCGCACTTGCCTTCAACCTGTTTTGCTTGCCCTTGGCTACTAGACTGTGGCTTTTTCCCAGTCAGAGGGAAAGCCCCATGCCAAGCCTGGGCTGAAGGCCTGGGACCTCCTTGTGAAGGGTTAATGTGCTGCTGGCAGGGGACACAACCATTGCGAGGTGCTAGAGGCGTAGGCAATCACATTGTCCCTGCCACATAGTCCCTGCCACGCCGCGGCACGTCTGCAGGGTCTGTCACCGACTGGCTCCAGCTCCGCAGTGAGTGGGCTGGGAGCAAGAGGCTCAGCTGCCAGCCGAGCAGGCAGGACCAGGAACGCCATACCCTGCCCGGGCTGACGGATGGGCGGCAAAGCTGCAAGGAGGACGGACTGCATCAATCCTGGCACCTGCAAGCTGCTCCTCTGCTGGAGTCTCCCGGCGCAGCCTGCCCCTGTGCAGCCACTCCGGATGGCCAGAATGCCCCTTCCCGTTCCCCAGCTGTGGGTGGTCACTGCAGAATGTTTGCCAAGTCACCAAGATGGGGCTGTTCCACCCAAATCGTCATTTGTTCTCAGATGATAATAACCCGTCAGCTCTGCATGTGCACTGACCACTGACTGCAGCAGGCAGGATAACTAAAGCTTTTGTATCAAGGATTTTCTACCTCACTGCATATCACTGAATGATATATAAAAAAACTTCCACGTGCAGATAATCAATATGTTTTACTCCTTAAGTGTCTGAACTATGTGTCATAATATAGGAATAGATATTTTTCTTCTGTGGAAAATAAGATAACACGACCTAGCGTAGTCTTTATGGAAGAATATGTAATAAATGGGATTATTTCAAATCAGATTAGACACCAGGGATCTGAATATGATCAGCACACCTCAGACAAACCACGAGTCTGAGGAGATGGCAAGCATGAACTAGAAAAAAGCAGCTATTGAAATGACAACAAGCATAGCCCTTTCATAGGATTGTGGTTCAAACAGGCACAGAAAAACCAATAACAAATTGTTCTGGGAGTGGCTCACTCTAATACCCATGTCCTAGCCCACAAATGCACAGGAACTGTAGATCTGATACTGTACTGCCATTTTGTTTATTCCTTCTCTTTTCAGAAATCTCCTTTTCATAGTCATTCCTTCATCACATAAATATTTTCCCCCAAAAGAATTTGTAACTGGGTGTTATCTCCTTAGAAATATATCTGATAGCCAGTCAAATTGCAGAGGAGGTAAAATTCTTCTTTCAAAAGACTTTGTGATTTGCCACCATGTAACCTTCAACACCTGCAAACACAAAACCCCTGCAGGTAAAAAGTTCAGGCAGATATAAACCTCACACCCAGGAGGTTCCCACAGGTCAGAAAGTGTACTTTCACACTAAAGAACAAACACACCAAATTGTTTATTGCCGTAGGCTCCTTTTAATAGCTCTGTGACATTCAAGACAGCAAAACTAAAACCTTCCAGAAGTCAAAATCCAAAGAACACCAAATAAGATAGATGCTTACTTAAGCATTGTACAGTCGATACACTGAAATAGTCTTTACGCAGCAGCATTGCATCAGGTGAGACAAGTGACTCTAGTGTGGGCACCCCACACCATCAGAGGCTGGTGAAGCTGCAGGAACTGATCTCAGGTGGCTCTGTCGTGTAGACAAGAGAAAATGCCCAGAAAGGGATATAAGGGTACAGAACAATACGAAGTGAGATCCATAGCCAGACCGCATGCTGATGGTGCTTGCACCTTCTGGCTTGGCTGGGCACTTGAGCCTGTGTTGTCGTTCTCAGACTTTGCAGCCTGTGGAGAAGCGACAAGTTTCCTCAGCAGGGGCAGAAATCAGTCTTTGGAGGCACCATCTTTCTTCCACTGCATTTTTAAGGCATTGCGAATGCACAAGTGAAGGTGCTGTCAATCACTCCTCCCGGCCGGATGCCTCCGCTTCCAAACCCTGGTGCTGGCGGCATATCACCCTGGACTGATGGTGCAGCCCCCTGTTCCTCCTGCCTCCCGTGGCACTGGCAATTCAGACCGATGGGCAGAGGGCTTCTCCGTGAGAACCAGCCCTGGTGAACATTGTTGACAAAGCCATGCCCATGCCTGTCCAGACTGGCATTTTTCTCCTGCTGTGAATAAAAAGCAAATGTACACTCCCATATGTGCTTTTCCCTCATTCCCTTTTCACAGGTGTGAGACAAAGATTGAACTTGCTGATGCCTGTATCTCATAACAATGCTCACAAGAATGAAAACCACTGTCACAGGGTTTCTTAAGAAACACACCAAAACATTTAGAAAATTGCACCAATTGCCTTATCTCTTAAATGACCCTTTAAGGAAAGAGAGAACAGCCAACACATTTTCCTAGTGACTCAGGAACACAAGGTACCTGCAAGGCTGCTTGCTGCTGCACCCCTCACTCCCAGCTCTATGGGTGGACGTGCAGCTTCACGGTCTGGTCTTACGGTGACAGCAAGGACTTTGCCACCCCAACCAGGCACCTGCTCTGGCACTAGAAGCGCTGCACTGTACTGTGTGTGACATAAGCAGACCCTCCCGCTGCTGTCAATGCTATCTGTGCTCAGCGCTTAGGCTCTAGGTAAATCAGTGCCACTGAGGCAAGCAGCAAGCAGCTCACATCTGAGAAGAGTTCTCCTGTCCTTCCTCCCTGCTGCCCTGACACTGCAAATTGAACTTTGATTGCTTTGCTCTGCCTGTATCACACATAACCCTGCCAGGCCCTGCAGGCTCACACTGCTTGCCGTGTACCGCTGAATGCAGCAGGGCTGCACAGCTACTCCTTAATCAAGGAAGCGTGTGTAGCCCAGCACTTCTATTTGCCTTCCAGGACTATCTTTTTCAAGTCGGCAGTGACTACTGCTAAACAGAGCTCTGATAAACTGGACAAGGTGGTGCTGATAGGGTACAGTCAGGGCTTTTATTTCATTGGAAACACATTGCCAGATTTACCTTGATCAGAGATTAATTCCAGCTTTAGAGTTTTTTAATCTAGTGTCAGATTAAGGTATTTTTTCTCTGAAGCAGATAGAAAGTTTAATATGTTACTAAGTTGCATGAAGCAGAAGAAATTAACAGTACTGTAATACATGTTTTGATATCACCAGATAAGCAATAGTGACTATCATAAATCCTGCTGACGCAACATAGTTACACCAGAGATCAATAAAAATTACTAACAATTCTCATTATTTTAACTTTAATCAATTTAACTTATTCTCAGTTCTCACAAAATCTGCTAATTTGTTGCTCTGGACAATTTATAAAAAAAATTATTATCTAAATTTGAGTAATTGTGCAAGGAAAAAAGATGCACTTCTCTCTAAGTCAGTCTTGGGAAGAAGCATGATGTGTTTGCAAAAAGGAAAACAGGCAATTGAACGCTATTTACTCAATACAAGAATGTGATTCCTTGGGTCACACTAGAAAGCGTGCTGAATCTACAGGGTAACTTCCAGTCCAGGGCTTTCAAGAAAAGAAGAAATGGCACCCTGGAAAAGAGCTTTTCTGTCCTTCTCATTTAAGCTACGTGACAGGGGAGGGGAAATGTGTCTGCATCACTCATTTCTGCCTGCTGGTACAACGGACTGGGCCCAGTTGCCAGCGTCACTGCAGAGGGAGAGGAGGTCTGGCAGAAAGCGTTGTTCAGCTCCCAAACCCCTGCAGTAAATTTGCTTCTTGGGAGGTTTGCTGATGGTTTCAGGTATTCAGCGAAATACTCATTCATCCAGAAGAGAGATGAAGTCGTCCACGTGGCTTCAGCTGCCTGCATCCCATAGAGGGTTTGCAGGAAACAGCCTTTAGTCCCTTTTAGATGCTGTCTCTAGGTGTCCGGTGCTGTTTTACCTGGTGGTAAGAAGGCATGACAAATGTCTCTGACCTGCTTTTAGGAAGACTTTTTGATGTTTTTTGTTGTTGTTGTATCACAGGCTCTAAATGGATTCTTTATCCCAGCTAGAGTTTCCACCAGGCTTTTTCTTACTCTCGGATCAAATCTTATTGCAATTCTTTAACTGTCTCCACTAATGATCTCCACTGATCTTCCCGTATTCCTATAATGGCTGCACTGCTTCTAAAATCCTGTTTGAAATGCAGCCAGGGTCTGTGAGCTATAACCAATACTTGTTCCCCACGTGTACTATCCTGTTCAGATTGTTGTTATCTCTTATACAAGATTTGATCTAATCTTAGATGATACCAGCAATCCATAAGCAATATACAAACCGCTTTTTTATGGTGCTGGCAATTAAAAGGAACATTTTGTCACTATCACTGAAAGTGCATTGTAAAACCTGAAGCACAAAAATTATCTGATCGTGTGATGGTGGTGAAAGGCACACAGAAAACTTGATAGCAGCAATGATACTGCATGGTAAAATACCTGTTTCATGTGCTTTAAAGAATGTGATCAAAGCTCAGGTCATCACATAAAGTCCTATCCACTAGCTGAACAAACATTGTGCAATTCCAACACTCTCTTCTTCAAAGGTCAGAACATGCTTGCGCTCACACGGTATCTAAAGCCTGAAAAATGATTCTCAGCAGATCAGCAGAAGCTGCTAAACTAAGAATGGGATGAAGTTAATTTAATGTGCCCTCAGAATAACAGTACTGTAGATCTGGTACACAGCGACAGAGACGGGTTGAATGTTAAACCCTTAACTGCTGAGGGGCTGAGTCCAGGAGGGGAAACTCAGAAATGTTTCCCCATTTCTAGAGGCAAAGGCTGCTCCACCACGGCTGTTCCTTGCCATCACCTCCACATCTGCCTGGGATCTTTTCATGCCTTTTGGCCAAAACTCTCGCAGACATCTCCCACTGGCAGCTGTTTGGGCAGCTCCTATCGAACGTGAGCCCATGCTCGGAACTGCTTGCATGGCCACTTTGCCTCCAGCCTGCTCCTTCCGTTGTGCAATGAAAGGGCCACCTGTGCTGCCTAGCAAGGTCTTCCCCTGTTAAGACGAGAGGAAGGAGGTCCAGAGATTTGAGCAGTACCTGGAGTCCTTCTTCTAGACCTCCCTTGCATTCTCTCACCACCTACTGACTTCATATTGGCGCCTGTATTGGAGCTGAAAACTTAGCTTGTTGAAATAATTTCAGGGCTTCTTGTATTTGAAAGCAAACACAGACACATACGCATTTTTGAAAACCTTATTACCTCAGTTAGTGAGTATATTCTATCTTTTACTTATTAAAATAAACCCCCTTTATAGGCAAATGAGTGTTGACGATAAAGGGAGAGAACTTCGTGTCTTTTGTAACACCCGCAGTTGAACTAACACACATAATTAGAGACAAAGGCTAGTGAGCTAAAGAGATTAAAAACGAGTTCCCAGCATAATCCTTTTAGTCACACGTGCTAACTTGAATTGCCTCTATTCATTTTGTTAGCAAGAGTTGTATATCTGAAGCTCTGCTTCTTCCACATCTTGGGTAAACACCACCACCCCCCCCCCGGGGGATTGTAAATTTTTAAAGGCAACAATAATATTTTGTGATCTCCTAGTACAGACCCCAGAAGATGTTTATCAAGAGGTTGTCTGGAATCTGCTGGTGCCACTGTAGTGGAACTTAACTAGCTATGAAATGATCAAGATATCTAAAAAATTGCTTCCTTTCAGAAAAGCTGTGTGTGGGAGAAGGCTGAGTCCTGAGGGAAAACGGGCTTCTCGCTCTTCACCTCCTTCCTGAAGCACTGTTTACGTGTGGTTTAATACCAGGAAGCAAACTCGCCTCCCTCTGCCTACAGCCATGCTCAACAAGCACCTCCTCGTGCAGGAGCAGCCTGAGCACCTCTGACTCCTGGTACATAGAGATTTGTGCTTTATTTCACCCACTGATGAAACCCACCCAGTGCTGATTAATATGATGCTCTAATTTTCAAGGTCTACTTCATTTAAAAACATTTGACAACTGTGAGACATACAAAGAGGAGAGTTTAATGCTGTTAAAAGATCAATAACAATTTTAATCAGACTGCACAATCATGCAGGGAAGTTATTTTTATAAATTTTAATGAAGCAATTCAGTTCCCTTTCCAAGCTATCTTCTGAATTTTTGTACCTCACATGCCTAAGTAAGGTGTATTATAAAATGAAATAAAGATTTGGAAATATTTTACAAAATGAAATTACCTAACCCCTTGGTGGCTAAAAATACTTAAGATTGTATTCCACATTTCTGTACTGTCAAAGTATCTTTTGGTGGCCTGAGGTAATGAGACTTTGTCCGGTGAGTATGTAACAGGTTCCTCTGAGGAAACACAAAACTTCATTAGGCATAGCTGAGGGCATTCCCCTTTAGGGAATCAGTCTCAGCTTGTATTTTGTTTTCCTGTTCCCAGGTATAGAGGAGCACTTTGAAATTTGGATGAATGTTTTAAATATATTCTAGCAGATTTACCTAGGGACATTAAAGTTATTGTAGCTGATCTTTTCTTCATGGTTTTAAGAAAACTCCTCCCATGCAGTTGTCTATTTTCCCCATCCCCACCAAAAGGTTCCAGGCCCCTAAATGCAGCATAGTCAAATGAATGACGCCACTGCACAGGGGACCAAGGTCTCTGGAGTGGTGGAGGGGATGGAAAGAAAATAAGTAGGTCTAGAACTGATTGGTTGGTGGAGATCAGAAACTCTGTGGGTGATGGTGTCTGGCCCCTCCATGACCCACTGCCACTGTCTTGCCCTCAGGACAGGTACCACATCAGAACCTGTTGGATGCTCAGTAATTGAGGGAGTGGCAAACCCAGGTCAAGGAGAGGGTGGGCACTGAGTTTTTATCGCCTGTGTTTATATTTCAGAAGATTCCTTGTTGTGGTTATATGGTAAAATGAACTAATCGAGTGTTAATAGCCATAAGCGATGATAATTTGCTTCAAGGTGCTTATTCATCGATTAGAGTTTAGCACAGTGCCTGAAACAGAGCTAGCCAGGAAGCGTGAAGTCGCTATAGTTGTTGAAGACACTCAGTAAAAATGAACTGTGTTGAATAAACATGTCTCAGCCATCTTTGTGTGCAAAAGCATTTTTCACACCAGTGAAGACTGTTTTACAATGTCAGACTGGAGATTGTTTTCCGGACCCAAGTCAGTAAGTGTACTTGAGAAGCTAAGAACATACACCCTAGTCAATAACAATGTCGGTTAATACTTGTACCACCATTCACAGCTTACCAGTTTGATTCTTACCAATTTTTTCCAACATGTGGCGCAATCTTTTTATCAATTATGGGATCATTCCAGTTGGTCTAGGTAACTACCTATTTGATGGACCGGAGAGAGACAGAGACGGTTTGAACACCCACTAGGGGACTCTCTGAGGACATGAGATCATGATGATTTATGTTCAAGATCTACTGTATAGTGTAATGTTTTTAATGCTTCTTGAAATAACTCCAGCAGAAGAGAGTGAGAAAGATTTGTTCCAAAACAGGAAAGCATCCAGGGTGCCCTGCAATGGGACAGGGGCAACCGGCACAACGTGGAGAAACAGGAAATTCCAACTTGATATGAGGAAAAAAACGTCCACTGAGAGGGTGGTCAGACCCTGAAGCCCAGAGAGGTTATGGAATCTCCACTCTTGAATGCATTCGGACTGGACAAGCCCTGGATCTGCTTTGGGCAGGAGGTTGGACCGTGCCTTTCTCGCTGTTTCGGGATATGTGTTTTCTCTCTGCTTTCATAATATCCTTGGAGACACTTTGATCTGGTGTCTTTGCTTGGAATGTGTTTGTTTCAGAGGAAAGCACTCTAAAGCCTGAAATATTTTTCACATATTTCCTAGAATATTTTTAGAATTTTTTTTTACTCCTAGTGTACAACATTGTCTATTTCCATGTGCTACACGGCTTTTTATAATTTCCATTACTCATAAAGTCCTTGAAAAAAGGACAAAAGAAAAAACAAAACCAAACCCCTAAACAACTCTCTAAACATCATTAGCATTATAAATTAACTGCTGACTGTACATGTAGCATAAGATAATCTAAGATATTGATCCAAAATAGAAAACTGTCCTTTGAAAATACAGTATCACCTACAGTGGAGGTTTGAAGTTACTCCGTACCACACACACTGTTGCCCAATAAACGGACTCCCAACACAACTACGAGCCTGATGTTTGGCTTATGTTTCACAGTTTATCGTATTTCAGTTTGATGTAACCCAGAATACTGACCATATAATTACCAGAATTAAAACCTGTGTGAATGTAAACTTATGTGAATCAAGCTTTTCAAAAGGCTCTGATACTCTGGAAAGCTCATCTTTGTGCCTGCGGAGTAGAGCGCTGATCACCACAGGTGATGAGCTAATGGCAAAAATCTCAACTGGCGGAAACACCGGAGATGGCATGTTCTAGGAAATTTCAGAGAAGTTCTGTTGGTATCGTTAAAATACAAGACTTTAGAGATGGCTGAGTGGTGGTGATTGTGACCTTGTAAGTGACAGTCATAGACAGTCAGTCTTCTACAGATAATGCATTCTTGCACTGAGGTTCTGTTTAGCTGTTAAAAGACATTCATAAAACAAAGACGTAAAAAATTATACTGTATACATGAATGTAGAGTAGATAATGATTTTTATTTTGACAAAGCCATTTTATTTTAATGCCGGGTATTTTCCCTACGCTTGTGTTTTCTGATGCATTGGCAAAATAAGTAAGAGTGAAATCAGGAAGGAATGCAAATCATCTGTGCATTCCACAACAATTACGACTGATCTTATTCATTATATGGGGTACATAAAATAAGTGTAATAACATAAAATACCCGAGCAGACATAAAACAACACATAACTGTGACTACTGATGACATGACTCGAGAAGTGTGACTTCCTCACTTCAATAGTTGGCAAAACTGAAAGCAAAACACTTGCAGTACAAGAAAGAACTTGGTGATAACACTTATATTTGGATACTTTTCTTCATGATGAGGAAACTGATGCATATTTGCCCGGTCTTGGGGCTACCTGACAATTTTTATTGCTGCTGACACAGCTGAACTCTCAAGTGAAAGCCTTGCTCTGAATGTTCCACTGTATTTCTCAGCAACTTTCAGTAGTTTTTTTCCCGGTAAAAGTGAAAGTCTGTCAGTCCTATGACTTTCTATACCCTCACATTAACGATCACACACATTCTCCAAGCTCAGCAAATTATTACTGTGACTCATTCACTGAAGCAGAAATAAATAAACTGGACAGTTCGCTAGGAAATGGTTTCAGCACAGCAGTTTCCTATGATCATCCTTCAGCACTGCTCCGTTAGTTTTATCGTGCATAAGGAATAGGGCCCATTGGCGAGCATTTCTTTATTATCCAATTCTCTGTTCTGAGCAACAATTAACTTCTTCCCAAATAAAATTTTATCTCCTTGGAGTAAAATTTCCTTTACTGTAAAGTTTGCCATCCCTTTATTTTCTGTTGATTTCTGTACACATTTCAAATTTCTAGTAGAAAACATTGTAGTAACATTTAGAAAAGGATGACACTCCCAATACAACACATCACCTTCTTCCTTCCCTGCTGCTTGCATTTTCTGCAAGCCCTCAGCAAACACTGTTGGACCCAGCCGAGAGGTTGACAAGCTCTCCTTGATCATCTCCCACTGAGTTAATCCTGTTGTTGTCAAGCAAGGCTTCAGCATCTGCTTGTTGGTTTCGGGTTTGTTTGTTTGTTTTTCAAATCCTAGTTGTCTGCAGATGTATATGAGTTGAGCTAGAATTATTCCAAGGTCTCTTATTTGTATCATACAGATAGATGCTAAGGGCTTAGCAGTTACACGGTTCTGACAGACATTGCTGTCACTGGAGGCTGCTAATGCCTGAAATGATCCTTGGTAGCCCCTTAGATACTTTTTCAGTCTTAACTCCAAGGGTTGAGGCAACCACAACATGTACAATTCACACTTTGATGTCATCTGTCATTGTTAGAGCTGCTCTAGGCAAAACCACTTCAATCTTCACTGTTCTTTAACAAGCTTGTTGCAGCTCCTTTTAGCACGAGGGATTTTTTTGGCAAGCTTGTCTATCAGCAGGTTATCTACACATGCACAAGTTTCCTGTGGTGTTTTTGTTGTTTTCCTCCAGCTTGGCTTCAGGATTATGAGGGAGGTGCCGCTTAGCGAAGCTGTTTGTCAGATTCCCGGTGCCCTGCTCACTGGGGCCAGCAGAGCTGGAGCAGGTATCCTTACCACCCTCAGGAAGCAAAGACTTCTTTCCCCCAATAAGCACAAATGGCTGTTGGCACATTGCATTTTCCGTTTCAGAATGTGTATCGCTCACAGTCTTGGACTGTTCCCTTTTTGCTCTCTTCGCTCTGGCATGCAAGCAGCAGCAACCTCAGTGATAACAAGCTTCTGTGTCAGCAAACAATCTCTCAGAGCAGTAGGGATCTTGTTCTTCTTGGCTATAGCACCCGACATTCTTGTGTCTGCAGCTAGTACAACACACTTAATTATCACTGACATATACTTTAGTTTTTAAATGTACCTGATTTTACTTTTGAAGATCCATGATTGTGTCTCTCATACTGTTCCTTAGTGAGCTCATGGATGTTTCTGCATTCGGTCATGATTTCATAGAATCATGGGAGATTCAGGTTGGAAGGGAAGAGACCTTCAAAGCTCATCTAGTCCGACCCACTGCAGCGAGCAGGGACATCTTCAACCAGATCAGGTTGCGCAGAGCCCCATCTGGCTTGAATGTTTCCAGGGAGAGGGCATCCACAACCTTCTAAGGGCAACCTGTTCCAGTGTTTTGCCATACTCATCGTAAAAAACTTCTTCCTTGTATCTAGTCTAAATCTCCTCTCTTTTAGTTTAAAACCACCACTTCTCTCAATGGGTCCTGCTTAAAGGTCTGTCCTCACCTTTCTTACAGGCCCCCTTTAAATACTGACAGGCTGCAGTAAGGTGTCCCCAGAGCCTTCTCTTCTCTAGGCTGAACAACCCCAACTCTCTCATCCTTTCTTCGTAGCAGAGGTGTTCCATCCCTCCAACCACTTTTGTGGCCCTCATCTGACATCTGGACCCGCTCCGACAGGTACATTTCTTCCTCACTGGGCACGATTAGCACAAACCAAAAGTCCTAATTTTTCCGGCTGTAAGAGAGACAAGGCGTTTCCAAGGACACTGACTGGATAGTACCGCCCTTTCATTCAACTCTTTGGTTGTACCCAGGTATGGCATACAATTGCAGAACCGGGCAACTCTCAGAACTTGTATCAATATTTAACATGAAGTGGCATTAGGATTTTCTGTGATTGTGTGAATTGTAAAGGTCTTCTGTGCTTACTTGGAAGTGGATGGACAGGCTCTCTGTTTTTTCTGCTCAGCTTCACAGAGATGACATTTACACTTTGGCAATAAAAACTGTATGAGCTGTAAAATGCACAAAAAAAATCACAATCATCATGTCCTTCAGAGCAGTCATAGCAGCTAAGTACAAACAAAATTGGTATTTTGGCAACCAGTTATTATTTCAGATATTGTCTTTGGGAAGCTACTTTCCTGCAAAGATTAACCCTTCATTTCCCGGCTCACGGACTGAGTGCAATTTCATTCTAGTACCAGGTGAGGCTCGTATACTGCTGTAAGCTGTCACCCTCTAGCTCCACGGACCTCCTCCTCTCCACACTCGCTGCTAGCACACTTTCTGAATTTCGGTAAACCAACAGGGATTAGTGAAGGCAGGCGCCCAGCGCTGCTGCATCCTGCAACAGGCACGCTGCCGCCCCTCTGCCTCCCGCCCCTTCTGGAGCACTCGGGAGGGGCTGCTGCGACAGCGAGGCGGT
>NW_010421833.1:0-255 GCF_000710305.1 Buceros rhinoceros silvestris | reverse complement strand
TTGGTACGTGTAATGCGCTGCCCTTCAGGGCATTAAATCCCGGCAGGAAGCATCTGGTACCTTAATCCACCACTGCTTTTATCGGTGCCCTCCTGCTCCCCCCCCCTCAGGTGACGCGTTTGCTTTCAGGGCCAGCCAGGAGGGAGAGCTCACCCCTGCCCTTGGCTCCAGCCTTTGGTGGCAGTAAAGTCGCGAGTTTTATTGAGCGCAGCACAGCCCTGTGGGCTGGCCCCAGCCCACCTCCTGCACCCACAG
>NW_010421832.1:494-713 GCF_000710305.1 Buceros rhinoceros silvestris | reverse complement strand
AGACAGATGGAAGCCTCTGTTCTCAGCTCCCCGGGGTTTCATGTTGTTTATTTTTTTCTTTTTTTTTTTTTGTGTAATAAAAGCCTTTCTTGTGCTTGAGCTCAAGCTTTATTTGCTTGCTCTGTGTAGCCTTGTTGCCCACAACCCTTCCGTTCTCAATTTTCAGCAAAACCAGCTGGTTTTCAGCAGTTGTGGGGTGAAAAGAAAAAAAGGACGCTG
>NW_010421832.1:0-263 GCF_000710305.1 Buceros rhinoceros silvestris | reverse complement strand
ATATAGAGGAAGTGAGAAAAAGAATTAGTGAGACCTCGAATATACTTTTTGGAAAACTGAAACAAACTTTAATAACGCTACAAACGATATATATATGATACAAAGGCAAACCATTAAGATGTTGGGTGTGTTTAGGAAATGGAAGGGCGAGGGTTAACACCCCGGCAGGGTAAAGATGGCGGCGGCCACGTGGCACAGGAGAAGGGAACCGCGGCAAGGACGAAACTCCGCAGCGCCATGTGGGGAGACCTGAAACCAGCACG
>NW_010421831.1:0-6694 GCF_000710305.1 Buceros rhinoceros silvestris | reverse complement strand
CTTCCAATCCGGCTGGCTAGCCGCGGCCAACGGGCGTCTTCTGTTGTGGTCAACCAAAGACAAAGAGACAAAGGCATACACCTGCCTCCAAAGGTGTAGATACTTCTCAGGTAAGAAGTGTCCAGACTGACACTTGCATGTTGGAACATCAGAACCATGCTTGATACAGCGGACAGTGGGCGACCTGAATGCCGTTCTGCTATAATTGCTCACAACTGTGAACTCGCCACTGGCTGCCGCAAGAGAAGAGCTCCAAAGAGGAGACATAGGGACTCCCTGAAACAATACCTCAGCCTAGGCCATATTGACCACCATCAGTGGTCCACCCTGGCCTCCAATTGGGAGACATGGAGACACACTATACATAACGCTGCTGTCTCCTTTGAGAACACACGCAGAATCAGTCTCGAGGAGAAAAGACAGTGCAGAAAGAACCGTGCCTTGACTGTACCACCCAAGGAGACCTTCCGCTGTGCTCTTTGCAACCAGACTTGCCTATCCCGCATTGGCCTTTTCAGCCATCAGTGCGCTTGCAGTAAGCGTGGGTAAAGCCCTTCCCAAATCTTCATCCGCGAAGCCAAGCCATGATGGTGATGAACTTTACTAAAATACATGTGTGACCCTTTTGATTATTTAAAACCCCTTCATCTGTTTCTTATTTGCAAACGCTATATGCAGTCTGTGATTCATTTATTATAGAATTCTAATACACCTGAGTTTTTTCCAGGGATTCATACTTAGCACAGAATTTATTTGGTGCAAGAAATAAGATGAATTATGTTAGGTTTATGCCTTGCTGGTAACCTAAGATAAGAGGTTTTAGTACTTATCTGATCCGCAAACAGTTATTTTTCCACTGGCAAAGGCAGTCCACCTGTTATAAGATAAAGCTGACAGTTTGTGTCCTCAATTCAGCTCTAAGACTTAAAATCAATTCGGTTAGGTAAGAGGGATAAAATCATTCTAGTGAAGGTAAGATACCATGGATTTCCACGGTATACGTGATCAAGGCCCCAGCTGCTAAAATTTTACAGGGATCTAGAGCATGCATATCTTCCATAAATTCTTGCAAAAATTGTTGACTGTTAGTTACCTCTACTGTAAGAAAAGCATGTTTACAGTCTGTAGATTTATGGATTTATTTTAAGTCCATTTTGCTTCTCTTAAATGCTTAACTATGAGCTACCAGAAATACTCAATACACAACCCACAACGCATGGCTAATATCTTGATATTACAAATAAAACATGCATGCAGAAATGTTGTGAGAAGGGAGAAATAAAACTGGTCTTAAGGCCGACAACAAATATGCGAGACAAGCAAAATCGGGGGCACAAATAATGACAGTTTGTTTACAGAGCAACATTTACAAGTTCTTTTAGTATTGCTGTTGATAAACGAACCACAGGTTCAGCTATAGCTTATTTACCAGAGAGACAGCACAGGTCTGATACCGAAAAGTTTACAACCTGTAAAGTAAGCCCGAACTTATTGCATGAACAGTGTAATGGAAATAAGTAAAATCATTATTATAAACATACAAAATACACCCAGGGAGAATAGGATCACTCAGCGTAGGCTGAGGTAGAGAATCTTGCCCAGAGGATGTCCCCAGTGTGGTGCAGAGGGAGAGAGGGGGAAAATTCGTCAATCCGTCTGTCGGTATGGTTCCAAGTCCCCTCCTGTCTCAAATTTGGGTCAATAGTGGAGCAAATTTGTACCTAGTTTTTACATTACAACATTGGTGTAGACATGCGTGTGAGGATGACTGTAGACAAGCTAATAGCTTATGTTAATTGAACAAAGTCTGTCAATTTACACCTGCATGGATGGAGGTAACAGCTCGTTTGTCCAGGGTGGAAATATGGAAGAACGAGATCACAGGGCCTCCACCCTGTTCCACACTTCTCTCTGGACATCCAGGTAACAGTAACACCTAACACCAGATACGGATCTAGTGATAGTTGTAGTTCACCCATTGTCACTTCAAGTTCATTGTCACTTCACCCAGGGCCGAAATTTATCAACAAACAGCTCACAGACATCCAGCTGCACAGCATATTTGTCTGACGTGACTTGGACTTTGTGCTGGCACTGTCCTCTCTTCAAGAGGATGCACAGGTTATCCATAACCACGTGAAGCTGTACAAAAAACCATAATAAATACATCGGTTAAATATTTTGCAAAAGTGTATCTTTGTGTGTCACGAGCATCAACCATCTTTATTCATAACTATGCACAACACAAAAATAGATTTTACTTTTATTCATACATGAATTGAAACGGATACCTAAGGTAAACTTAACCACACAATAAATAATATATAATGTGCAATATGGCATATATTTTGCTATGAATACTGTTGTGGTTTAGGATTTCGGTTCCAGGGCAAGGAGGGCTGCTGCTCCTCCCCTGTTTGGACATGAAAGGAGGTAGCACAGGGAAAGGCATACCAGCCTCTGTAACTGATGTTAATAAATGCAGCCCCGGCTCCAATTTCGTACCCACCCCTGGAACGAAGCCATGACAATCAATGCGTCTTTGAATAAGACTATAAAAAGAGACAACTATGTTGTTTCTTCTGGCATGCAATTTTTGGTTCAGAAGGACAAAGACGAAAGAGAGAACTCCTGAAGCAGTCACCTCAGCAGCAAGAACTTTTTGTCATTATGCTGGGACAGTAGAAGATCTTCCATGCGGCACGTAGACTTTTTACTTTGGTGATTACTGGTGGAGGTGGAAAGAAGAGTCACTGGGAGGCAAGAACCTGGACATCCCCAACATGTGTACTGAGAGTAACTGCCGGCAAGGGAGGAGAAAAGGATCAGAGTGCTGAGAATGAAGGCCCTGCTGGAATGTGGAGAGAGACCCAGGCTGTCCCCTGGAAATCTCGCAGCTCTTAAGTTTTGCAGCCAGGCCGAGCACACTGCTGGAGTCGTTGGTCCAAGGGATGCACACACTCCACCCTATCCATGACCATGTGGGATTGAGCGAGACTACATATGCACAGAAGTTTGTCCCAAAAATCAACCTGAAACTTAATGCAAGAGGTTAAAAGGACTGCGCCTTTCTGCTCCTGTTTTTTTTTTTTTCCTTTATCCCCACACTTCAGGCAGTGACCACGTGTGAGGGCTCGTAGTAAATGAGGGGGTGGAGTGGAGGGAAGGTATACATATTTATGTATTAAAGATTGATGTTCTTTCTTTCTTTCTGTCCTGCCCTAATTTGAGCGATGATTTGTGGTTTTCATTGTTTTGAATTAAATTAATTTTTGTGACCCCTATTTAAAACTGCTCTTCTCTGCCCACGGCTGTAAGTGACGTGTTAAGCCCTCCATTAATTCCCAGCTTGAACACTTCAGTTTCTTTTGTTTACCTCTTGGAGGAGATAAAACTCCTCTGAGAGCAAATTGCTTTTGCTGCCTTTTAGTTCTTTCAAACAGCGACAAATGTGTCATGTATAATATATAATACATGATATTTTAAACACCTGGAACTACCTACCAGTTAGCTTGGGATATGCAATTTTTCTGCAAAATTTGCTTAGAATCATAGAATGCTTTGGATTGAAAGGAGCATTTAAATGTTATCTAGTCCCCTGCAGTGAGCAGGAACATCTGCAACTAGAACAGGTTGCCCAGAGGCCCTTCCAGTCTGACCAGGAATGTTTCCAGGGATGGGGCTTCTACCACCTCTCTGGGCAACTTGTGCCAGTGTTTCACCACCCTCATTGTAAAAAAATTCTTTCTTATATCTGGTCTAAATCCCCCCTCTTTTAGTTTAAAACTATTATGTCATGTACTTTCTCTACTAAAAACTCTGTCCCCATCTTTCTTTTATGCACCCCTTAATAGTTGACAGGCTGCAATAAGGTCTCCCTGGAGTATCCTAAAATTAAATATAGTAAAATATAAAACAACACAAAAGTAATTATTGCACTTCTGGGAAAAAATTGTAAAATTTAAAATGAAGGCATTATGTGAGGAAAACTACATTGTAGTGTATTTTGAGCAGCTTTATGAAAAAAAATACTTACTAAACCATGATGGAACATAAAGCAGATGCTTAAGCTTGAACCCAACACAAAATGACAGATGTATTAAAACTTCCAAAATTACAGGTACTAACCTCTAGGAATATCTTCTGGGTTTTTTTTCCTTCATTCCACAGATATGAGCTGTCTATGATTGTAATGCTCTTTTACGTGTAAATTTAAGGTTACAATTCTATTTTTCTAACTTCCACCATTCCTTTCATTCATAGAATAAATAACTGAAAATAAAAGCGAGTGAAGATTCACTAAACCACTAGTGCTGAATCAGGCTTAAGGTTTCATAACTTCTAATCTGTATCTGTTGAATTACCTGTATATATGATTACTCGTGCTCGTACCTGCTCTTGATTATGTTTTTATTTGAATGTATCTGTTTTATTAGTAATAAATTATCTAATAATAGGATTTATTATTTAATACAAGTAGGATTCTTTTGTCCTAGACACTTTTAAGACACAGTATGTATAGATCACACTGCTCAAACAGCATACATTCTACATATGTAGACTAGAAACAGAGCTGGACATTGGAGGTATACATAAAGTTATTTAATGTCAGTAAAAAAAGTGTTGATCATAAATGTATGTGCATAGTGTGAACATAGAGAATGAGAAAGAAGAATGGGATCAACTGAAATAAAAGTGGAAAGGAAAAGCAGTAGAAACAATAACACAGGAAAAAAGATTATGTGAGCTGGAGAACAGGAAAGGAAGGTCTAGAAGTGATCAGCGCAAGAAGGGATGTCTCTATTTGTTTGAGGCTTAGCAACTTTGTCTTTGCAGTTTTAACCAAGGTACGTATGGAGGAGGAAGTGGACACAAGAGACAGAGACATCTGCCTGAGAGACAAGTGGACAATCTATTGCCTGATCTGAGTATAGCCAGAGTTAAGAAGCATTTCATCAGCTGTTCTGGCTTTTGTTTAGAGCCAATATTCCTCACTCTTGTACCATGCAATAGTGCTTAGTTTTGCCAGCTTCCGCAAGAACTCCTTTAGGTTAAATCCTAATTGGAATCAGCTTACCAAAAGGTGCATTTAGACTTAGTATCTCTGACATTTTCAGAGTAATAAATAACGATATGTTTCCAGACCAATTATTCCAAGTGAGAACGATATTAACTAATTATCGAATATAACCTATTATCAAACGTCTATGTTTGCTACTTGATTTTCTCAAAAGCACTCAAGCATGACAACACCACCACAAATAGACAAGTTCAGTGAACTAATTGGTAACTGGTAATGAGAAGAAAATATTGTTGAAGACTCTCTTGTATGCTTTTGAATTTCATAGCTTTTTCCAGATTTAATAAAAAATGTGAAGTATCCTACTGAAATGATATGATAACTATAGCTAGTGAAATATATATGAACAGTGTTATGTTCAGGGAAAAATGTGAGAAGTTCTATGTGGTTTTTAAAGAAAAAATAGGAATTAATTTTATACTTCTTTTCCAGACTAATGGGAAGTCTAGCACACAACATGAAGATTTTGTTTTTATAAAATTTTATTTGTTGGTATCATCTCATTGCTATAAAATTCCTCATTTTATAGGAGGAATTTTCTGACAGATCTAAAAATCTAAAAATGCTTGTCAAGCACTTGAGTGGTTGACACTACAGCTATGCAAAACTGAAGAATGATATGCTTTTCTGGAACCTACCTATTAACTTCTCTTTTGTCCAGAAAATGTAATTTATCCACTGGTAAATTATGAAGCTTAAAAGGATTGGACTGACCTAGACTATAAATTAAAGCAACTTATCACTAGAAGAGGGTCAGAGAAGCAACAGGACAAATTCAGCTACCACATATGGATTTTTCTGCTAGGAAAGTCTTCCTTCTATTTCTTTTCTCCTCTACTGATGCTATGTTAGAGAGAACCAAGTTCATATGTTAGTACTCTTAATTTTTACTTTTAACGATGTAAGTTCAATTTGAAAATATTAACTCACTATCTTAACAACGTACATTTACAAACTCGTATCTAGTCATGTTGCACTAAATAATATTGGTACAAATGATAGAACTTGGTTCTGCTTCATAATAATTTTTTGTACAAACTGAAATACTACCCTTAAAAAATCCTAAACGATAGAAAAACACATTTTCAGTTTTATGATATGTACTTTATCTCCTTGTGCATCTTAGAGATATTTTGATTTTTTGTAAATTTGAGCTTAACTAAACAAAAGAAAATACAAAAATGCTGCTGAAGACTGGATAGAAATGTAAAAGGAAGCAGAAGGTGCATTCTACCTTCACAACAGAACAAACTGTAGTTAGTTAGTGAAGAATAAGCCTGTGACAGACAATAGTTTGTGTGTCAAACTATATGTATGAGGAATGTATAGCCACAGGCAAGCCAGTGTCAGCAATGGCACCTGGGGACAACAACAAATCACAAAGAAAGGAATCTGAAGGAGAGGAAGGCCCAAACTGTGTACTTGTGGCTTAGAAACAGCAGTCAGCCAACAGTATTTTCTAATTCCTTTTCACAGGGGGCGGAAGAAAATGAAAGATTCTTCAACTACTTTCTCTTTCTGGAAGAATCCCTGATAACAAAGAGAAAAAGCAGGTAGAAAGTAAACAGATGTCTTTCTACCATTGTCACTGGTTTGGCTGAGGTAAAACACCAA
>NW_010421830.1:0-18721 GCF_000710305.1 Buceros rhinoceros silvestris | reverse complement strand
TTTTCCTATAATTTTTTATTTCTCTTTATATATCTAATATATAAGATTTTGTGCATATATTATAGTATTTATGATCTAAATATATAATTGATATAACAGCTGTTTTTAAACCACTGCTTCCTTTATGCCCCACAAATTCTCATCCGGTCTACAGTTTCCAGAACCCCTGAAAATCTGTTGCAATGCTTTGTTCACACCCTCAGAACTCTCTTCAAAATCTAACAATCACTACAGCAAGAATAAGGTTTGACAGGCTGATGTCACTCAACATTTGTTGTCTTCAATATCGTATTGACACAATGCTGGCAGGTGATAGATACAAAACCAAATCCAAAGCAAAAAGGAACTACCTTCACATTCAGATTTAGTTTATTCTGAGCAAATAAAGCTTGCTTCTAACCCTTCGTAGTCGTCATGTCTATGTAGAGACTAGTTGATACTGGCCAGAAAGGACAGACTTGGACATTTACTGCAGATCTATGCTTTTCTGACTGCATTATTTATAAAAATATTAATTATAAATGGGAAACCTGCCTTGTATGGACAGACAACAGTGAGAAATGGAGAAATGACTGAAGAAAGGAACGTGATCAGTTTGAGAGCACTCCTTGCTACAGAGCATGGCTCAGTGCTGAAAGGTGAATACCAGTGATTGCTCTTGGTTCAGACCTGCTAGCTTGCTCTGTCGCTGAAGAGAAAGGAGCTTATCAGTTTCCTATTGCTCCCAGGTATATTTCCTCCTGGCAGGGGGGATCTGCATCAGGCCTCCTCTGCATTCTCCTCTGACAGCTCTCTGTTTTGTTTCCAATGTCTCTATTAGCAGCAGGATTTTTTCCCTGAACAGTTTTAGTTTCAACAGGTTCCAGGACTTGCACTGGTCAAAGTACAAAGATGCATTCATTCCTAAATTGTCACTGTCACAGCCATAACTATCAAAGTGTTGCCATACCACTTCCTAGGTCAATTTATGGCATAAATACTCTGTCGAAGGCACAATGATTTATTCATTCCCCTCAAAGATAAGTATCATATGGTAGGACTCATTATATGATTGATTTCAGCTTATTTGAATGATTGCATTACTGATGGTGGACGCAAAGGGAGGCATCAGAGTTCTGGGAACTAGACACATAACACCAGTGTGTTTTTCATGGGAGCGCTTTCACTCACATGCTAAATCTTGGGCTTCAGCTGGGTAATTCATGCCAGTTCCAGTAAGGTTGCCAGATCCCCTTAAAAAAAAAAAAAAAAAAATTCAAGGCCAGTTTTATTTAAACTTCAGCTGGGTAATTCATGCCAGTTCCAGTAAGGTTGCCAGATCCCCTTAAAAAAAAAAAAAAAAAATTCAAGGCCAGTTTTATTTAAAACACACAAGAGACTTGTAAGTGTCCTTGGAAATTTGTACCTGTCCGTCCTGATCTCTCTGATGGCAGTTTTCACTAAGTGCCTGCCTCAGTGAGACAGCAAACCTCAGGGAACAGAGAAGTCTGGGGGGAAAAACACTTGTGCAGTATTCTCTGGCTGTTGCCGGAACGCAGGTCTTTCCTGATGGCAGGTGGAAAAGTGAGTGGATGACATTAGCTCTGCTGAACAATCACAGTGCCCCTCTGTGGTTCCACACACCAGCAGTTACTTCTGTGTAGGTGGAGCCTTGTAAAGATGTAAGTGGAGTTAAACTTGGGATTAAAATGGGAGGGTTTATTGTTTGGAGACAAGTGGAAACTTTGTTGTATAAAATAAACAGTGTCTTGAAAGGTGTACCTATATGGCACATGCAACTTCACTGTAAAAATGTCAGGATTTGGTTTCCCCACAGTAATGAGTGGTGTTCTGAAAAATCGGATGTAATAAGCTGTTCTGTAGCAGAAAGCTAAGAACAGAGTTATTATGATGAACCTATGAATTGGCTATTTAAATATAGTCCAGTGTCCTACATACCACTTCAACACTTCCCAACATCAAGCCTTTCAGACAGTAGCTGCTTCTTGGATATTGAGGGTGCAGCTACATTCACACTGGAGTTTTGAGTGGTAGTGTGTTACTGAAGTAAACCTCCCAGCTGCCTCCACTTGCACTTTGTTTTGCATCACAGAGCCGTCTCAGAGTGGATGAACTGGATTTCTTTCAAATGAAACTAAACTGAAAGACCTGCTCCGTATATGCACCTAGTGGTCTCTAGGCACAAGTAGGCAGAAGACAGCTAGCCTAAAGTGACTCCCCCTAAAAAAACTCACTCTGAAATGTGCCCCTCGAGAACGTCAGATCCTCATCGCTAATCGCTTTACGGAGGCCTGCTCCCTCTCATCCACATGGCTTGCTTGTAGAGATGTGACCAGTATGAGGCCTGTCCTATGGACAAGCATGGTCTAAAAGACTGGTGTGATGAAAAGGCTGCACAGACCAACACTTTGTGAAAATTGCACACAGCATTTTCTTTGTTTTTCACACAAACACAACTACAGCCATAATTGAAGTTTTGGCTATGTATTTACCGATCTATTCTTAGAACTGGAGCTGAAGTGAGATTTGAATACAAACAAGTATTGATAACAGCTCTGCCATTGTCCTTTCTGTCTTCATGTAAAATTATTGCAAAATTTGATGTATTTTAAAGCTGCTTCCCTGTTTTGAGAATCAGTAAAATGCAACAGAACTGAAGTTGGGTTTAAAAATTCCTTTTAAAAACTTCACCTGTGCACAGAAAAAAATTCAAAACGTAAACTCTGAAGAACAAATAGGAGATAAATGACTGCCTTTTAAATTAATTTAATTTTTAAATTTTATTATTTTAATTTATTCTGTTTTATATTTTGTGTTCTGGATCTGTTTTCTTAACATTTCAGGATTACAAAACTGAATGTATATACTTTGAAAACAAAAAAGCAGTTTTTCTTTCATGTGCAGCCTCTTCCCAAGTCCCCCCCATGGAGGCACTGTTCTGTTTATATTTACAGCAACACTTTAGTAGATTTCCTGGGAATAAGTGGGTTCAGCTACCTTAAAATATTTTGCAGAATCACATTCTCTCAAGTTTAAAGGGATACCTACTTAAGAATGGTGACTTGCAAAACGATCTGTTGGGTCTGAGATGAAGATACTATGACGCTGATGTATGCAGCAGGTGACAGTTTGCTGTAAACTTGCTGTTATCTAGACCTTCCTATGACATTAGTGTATTTTCATCTCATTTACCCCCGAGCAATGGTAAAATACAGCTTTACTTCACAGATATACCTGTGCAGGATTGATGCGTTTTACCTCATGGACCATACAGAAATATTGATATGGTTTTATCTGTTCAATCTTGAACCAGTTATTATAGCTCCAGAACACCCTGATATTAAGCTGTTCTTTGAGTCTCATCCAGACATAATGTGCTGTTCAGCTGAAAGGCTGGCACTGTGAAGAAGATGCAGAAGGTGTAATCACAGCCATTACAGAGAGCCATCAGTGGAGCCAAACCTACACTTTCCACAGTCAGCAGTAGGCAGCTAGATGAAAAGGAACTATTAGAAACCAAACCTAGCACTCAATGTGTAATAAGCGACCAAGAGAAAGCCTTTTAGGGAACTGTTTCCACAAAAAGGCAAAATGCTGTCATACAGAAAAAGAAAAGATTCAGTGCTAGTTTAAAAAGGTCAACTTTTCAGGATAAACTGGCAACGTTGATATTGGAAAGCTGCCACCTTTACCATCACCACTAGTACCTTCAAATTCTGTCCTCCACCCTTTGTAAAGGAGCAGACTTTATCAAAGGGATGTCTTCATAATCCCCTCTTTTCCCTGCTTGCTTCATTTTAGAATTTTCTTTTCTTGGAGGTGGATTATCTTTAGGGTCATTTTTAGGCCATTTGTGTTCAGTGATTAAAAGGAGCCAGAGCATTCTAGGTATTTTTGATGCTCCCAGTGGACTCTTTCTCCCTCTGTCCTCCTCTCTGCCAACAGTGCTTAGGGAAAGTGCAGTTCCTCCCTCCTTCTCAGCATGGGGAAACATCAGTGACTTCCTGAGCAGAGTCTCGGTGGGGAACAGAGAAGGTCAAAAGCAGTGTTAATAGTCACCTATGAAAAAGAGGAGCAATAGCCAGTGAGGCCAAGGATCATTTAAAGTCAATGTTTCTGAGAAGTTTCTAGTTATTCACATCCTGTACATGAGAACCAGTCCTTCTCCGCAAATTGTGGAGTCACAGGGCTGGGAAATGTCTTGTCAGATATTTAGCCCAAAAACCTGTGTCAGGCATAATTTATGCTAAACTGAGAAGTGTTTTATTTAATATGTTCTTTGATGCTGAGGTCTCTGTGAGCTCTACAGGGGACTGAATTTTTTATAGTTCTCCCTGTAAAGGGATTTCTGCCAGTTTTAAACAACTGATAGATGTAAACAAATCATCTTCATAGATGAGAAATCCTTAGAGAGGTGAACTTTCCCGCTGGCCAGATCCTAAGGATCTGGTTCAGTGTGAAGACTTAGGGTAAGATAAAGAGAAGAATAGAAAAGGAACAAGATGGGAGGTGTTGAGGGAAAACCCTGTTTTTGTGATTCTGGAGCAGAACTGAGACACTTTTTGGTAGCATAACATATCGTTGCCCTCAGTTTATACATGATATGGTATGAGACTTATTAATTACTATTTTTTCTTTTTTAATCATTCCCACATCTCTTTTTATTTATTCATTTTTAGTAGTATGATTCAAGACTTGCTGCTAAGCAAATGTGCAGACATGCACAAGGTGTTTCAAGAGCCTATCTTAGGACTGCAGGTATAATCAAGACTAGGGATCTCCAATGGCCTGTGTTATGTAACCCATTTTCATTGAAATTCATTGGTATTTGGATAACCACCTCCTTTACGCTTTTTAAAAAACCCCAGCAGAACTATGACTGATCATTGGAAAAGTGAATGCCAATCTGAATGCTAATAAAATTAATCTAATCTTCATTAAACAACTGGAAAAAAATTAGTGGCTTAGGGTTGATATTGGTCAAAAAATTGTAAACAGAACACATGGTTATTAAGAGGATTATGGTAAGCTTATGCAAGAAGAGTAAAAACAGGAGTAGAAACCAGAGTGATATTGGTCAAAAAATTGTAAACAGAACACATAGTTATTAAGAGGATTATGGTAAGCTTATGCGAGAAGAGTAAAAACAGGAGTAGAAAACAGAGTCTTGGGCTGAAATAATGGCTGACTTATTTCTAAAGATTTATGCATAGTGAAATAATAGATATGACAAATAACACCCCACATGTCCAAAGGATCTCACCCTAAAGAATTTTAACTCAATTTCTGTAATGAATTCATTTCAGTAAGCTGAGGTCCTCTTGAATTTCTTCAAAACATTTCATAATGCGACTCAGTTAAGTGATTTTTATGTACTGTGGCATTCTACGTATGTGCAGACACATTAGTTGACACTGCCATAACATTTAATATAAAAACAAATTAAATTGTTGCTAATTCAGGTCTTAAAAACCTAAAGCTTCACGTGCTTTTGCAGGCTGAGAATTTTGGAGAAATTTCATTTTCTGAACTTTCAGTTTATGTATGAATTTTCAAAAGTAAATATTTTATCACCTCTCTTATGCGCGAGCCCTACAGGGTCTTCAAATATGCGTATTTTCTCTCATTTGTACAAGATATTATGGGCTGTCATTGGCTCCACACAAAACTTTGCAATCTCTAAAGAAGGAGTTGATGCACCTGAATAGCATGAGGGTTGACTTACCATGTGGGATGCTAGTCAATTCCCTTTTCTACCTGAAGCACTTGAAATCCTTGAGGGGTGCTCTCTCCATCAAACCAGTGAAGTGTGACTATGTCACTTCTCTCTCTCTCCCATCTAGATTGTTTGAAGCTGTTCTTTGCATGGAAGACCTTCTTGGATGGACAGAAGGAAGGAGACTGAGCACGGCTTTCTGACCTACTGGGTGCAGCTTGCTCCTGAGCAGGCTAGATCCCAGGGTCCCAAGGTCTGTTGGTACCTCTCATCCTGTGCTGCTTGTAAAACACAAGAGTGTGTGTGAAAATATGTAAGAGCAGGGACTTCAACTGGATACTAGACAGAACTCCTCCAACCTCCTATATTCACTCTAGAGATGCTTGTATTCCCATGGCATAGCCTTTTTGCAGGAGATTGGCTTTTGCTATGTTTTGGGGTGCGTGCCGTAACGACCACTGTTTTTCACACTGTTTTTCACTCTGTGGTGGCAATGACATCTTTTGCCTTCACATTGTAAAGAATGAGTGCAATTCTTCCTCTGTTTTTGAAAGGTTCAGACCACTTTTCAAGGGAAAAAGCAGTATGGGCATTGACTGAGCTGCTAAGGGTGGGAGTTTCTGATCACAGCACTCCAAAATTCATACCTACTTGTCCTTGAAGTGGGGGTGAGGAACTTGGATTTTGAGGGCATCCTTCCAAACATGGGGAGGGACGAAGTATGCAGCTGGAAAGAGCATTGCTGGGAAACATGGTTGTTGTGGTGAGGAGGCAAGACATTCCTGGAAGATGGATTCAGTGCAGTGAGCCAGGCTGTCACCAGTCCTGATTTGCTGGAGATGGTGTATCCTGCCTGCATTTGAGGAGATGATATTCTGGGGGAGAAAAACTTGGCATCACTTCTTTTTGTGAGCTACTTGAGAAGCTTTACTAACTCTTTACAGGTGGCTGCCCTGTCAGGCTTTTTCAGTCATGTATGGCTTGTAAGCGGTTACAGCATGTTACTAGTTAAGGGGCAAAAAGGAATTGGGGAATGAAGCAAGTATAAAAGCCAACGAGATGGGTAAAATATTGTGATATGTAGCATGAGCACAAGATGTGCCTTTGTACATGATTTTCTTGGCAGAATCCATCACTACAGCCTCATGACCCTGCTGCATGCCAAGCAAGTCACTATAATTTGAGTTTGTTCCTTCTGCATGGTGCGTACACAGCTCACATGCGCTGGTTATGTGTGGGATCAGGGCAAACAAAACTCTCCAGATCCTTATGCCCTCCCTGCTATAGTGGGCATTAGGGAGAACAGATGACAGCTTGAAGTACCCTCCCTCAAGAAACAGCTATCAGTCTTGGGAGGATTTGGAGCTGGTACATAATACCCTTTCACTAGCCCCTATTAACACACACACAAAATCCAGCCTTTGCCCATACTGTCCACACAGCTCCATGTAACTTCAGGCACAAGAGAAGATGAGGGGAAAGAACCGCAGATATGACATAAGTGCTGGCCTCAATCCGCCAGTTCATTCTGCCTGTGTTGTTCTTCTAAGGACTGGGTGAATTTCACCCTAAAACGGAGGTCAAGTATCCCCTTCTTTTTATTTAGGGTAAACATATAAGAGCTGCATGGAATGGAGCGTGAACAAACTGGGTCTGACTATCAGTTAGGAGTCAGGCTATGCTGCTGACCACCGGTGGGAAGAAAATGCAAGAGGCCAGGACTCCTCTGAGGCAGCTGTGTGTCAGAGAGAAATAGTGGGGAGGCCAAAGAATCCCAGAGAAAAAATGAAAAGAAAATCCAAAGACACCAAAGAGCAATATTTGTAGCAATACCCTAAGAAAACCCACCCCTGCAAGCAAGGACAAAAGGCAACTCAGAGACTTGGAATAGCAAGCAAAGGCCTTGCCTCTGGATGCTTAGTGCCTCCTAAGTTTACTAAAACAAGACTTTGTATTCCTATTCTTTGTAGTTAGATCTGGCCTTACCGAAGATATCTGTTTACTTGATAATTAACTTGGTGTAAACAGCCTGTAAAGTTGTAATATTGGTTAAGGATTCAAGTCCAAAGAGGAGATTCAATTCACTTTTTCTGACTTACTCTAGTGTATCGAAAAGTTCACTTTATTGAGCTCTTGATGAGCTTTAATTGCTGCATGTCATTAAGGTAATATTACCTCTTTATCCTAAGGAGAAACCACAAATGACTATCCAAGCTTCACTTGCTACTCAGGTTACTAAGTCATTGCATAGCACAATCTTCAGGTAATTTAACGCCTGAACTGGCTTGGATCTAAGCTTAGACATTTTTACTCCTTACGCAGGACTGGTTTATAACTCATTTATGCTATGTGCAAAGAGCGCTAGGATATGATACACGTGTGTTTCTGTTTGAAAAACGAAAAGTAATCTGACCTTATTAAGTCTGATTGTCTGTAGGTTCATTATCCACTGGAAGTGTTTGAATTTGATATTTAAACTATGCTTCACTGTCTCCTGATCTCTTTGCTGCTCACAATGGTAGATAGAGTAAGTTCAGCAGTACCAGGCGGAACAGATTGCAAGGAACAGTCACCCACCAATGGTAATGATAAACAACCTTTTACAACAATTATCTAGTTAAAACACCATTAACAATTAATGACATACATCAGAGAACTTACTGAACCCATTTAAGACTAATTTACTGACTATAAAAATATAGCATTAAGAATTTATGGATCATTACCTTTTATTCCAGAATGAAATATTGCTGACTGAAACTCTCAAAAACTGCTGAAAACAATCACTCATTAAAGCCACAGGAAATTAAATGAAATAATGGCAGAAGGAAAGGAAATGGAGGTAAGGTTTGTAAATGTTTGGGTAGAGGAAACTAACTTCTTATGTCACTGAATGGATGAAAATTACATTTTCAGACAAGATTGAAATCTACAATTAAATAATTCAAACAAAATTTTAATGTGCAATAAATTCTTCCTTTTTTAACCAAGAAGCATTAGATCACAACTGATCAAAATTCTCATCATGGTCTATTAATCACAGTCAGTTATTTTGAAATGCTGTTAAAGAGGCTATAACAATGTTAACGTTAATTAACTAATTCCTCCAAATAGTTAATACGTAAATTCAAATTTAGCAGCTGCTCCAGCCTTATATATTAGAATTTCAATTATGCCTTGAGGCCAACACAAGACTATTAGAAATGGATTAGAACTAACTATGATTTCCAGTTCACTGTTGCCCAATGAGACTAACTGAGAGTGGAGCTCCACTTGTTTGTAATAGGAAAATTATAAATGTCATGCACTCTAAAATTCTAAAAAGGGCTTTTAAAATAAGGTGAAATACTTGCATCACTCTGGCTTTTGTAGGGAAGTATGGGGTTTTTTTTCCATGAGAAACTGACTGCTGAATAGTTTGGATCAACGACAACAATAGTTTCACAATATTTGATAGATTCTTCCACACTGAGAATGTAAGGCTTGAAATTCACACTTGAGTGGTCAACTCCCTTATCATTCACACCAGTTTAATTCATTACCTTCTGTAATACTCTGTAAGCTACCTCTGAAGTTCAGCAGCACAACAGAGGAACTGGGCTATAACTAGTTTGGGAACAAATTTTTCAAGTTTGATTTATAAAGTAAAAAGAAGGGAATTTTGGCAGGCCCTGTATTTGGTGTATCTAATATTTTCTATTATAAAGTTTTACCTCCTTTTCCTCAGAAGTTCAAGTGTCCCTATGATTTCCAGAAAGATTTTTGATCTTTGACAGTAGAAGAACCAAGACACAGGACAAGCTAGTGCAGTATTTAAATGTCAATTGTGTTTGGACTCCAAATCAGAGTCCAAACTGGAGTACAGAGCCTGGAGGTGGTTTGTAAAGTCAGCACCACCTGCAGAAAGTCAAGTCAAACCAGCTTGAAGGGTGTATCTGCCAGCAGCACTTTTAGAGTAGAGGCAGGCTCTTCTGTCCAAGGAAGAGGCTCATGTTAGATACTGCAACAGCCTGAAAGGTTTCTGTCTCTCCCCAGTGATCCTTTAGGTAAGTGCCCTCAGTACCTATAGCTGAGGCGAACAGAGGGAAGGGAGGAAGGAGAAAGGATGCAGTGTTCATGCAGCCATTGTGCAGGAAAGAATGCGAAGTTCATTGTCCCAGAACAAAGCAACACGCAGCAATAAATGACCTAGAGTGAGTCTGTAGCTTTAAAAATTTGTGCGTTCTTTTAAAAAGAGTTCATAGAGTTGTATTACAACAATGTTCTTTAAGCATCAGGAAAAAGGATCTTACTTCACCCTAAGTCTCCACTGCATGCATAGCTCATGCTTCTAAAACACTAGATGTCCCTCCACCAAGACCTCAGATTTGGTGGTGACTGCCTTCCTTTTCAAGTACATCCCTCAAGGGTCGTTTTTGCAAGGCTGCAAAAACCTTCACATCGAGCCAAACTGGGAAGTTTTTACGATATCAGTTTTGGATCTGCAAACATGATGGTAAGTTTGATAAAGATATGATCAAAAGGAACATGTTTCACAGTTTCCTCAATATTTAATTTACCAATGCAGCACAAACTTCAGTAAAACCTCTCTCTCAGTCTTAATACCTTCTATGCCACTTCAGCATCAACAGAACTAAGGAAAACATTTCTTAGGACACCACCCCACTCTTATGTGGTCCCTTGCCAATGCATCAAAAGATTTAAAGAGAGATGTAGATACCATTTTTCTTAATTAATATGGAGTTCTTTCTATCATCTGATTTTCAAAACACTATATGTTTTATGCTTGCAGCTTTAACAAAGTTTTATTTTTACCTACCCTTAAGCCAAAAACCTTCCTTAGAGCTCAAAGACTAATCACTTTTACACCATTTTACAGTGTGTAAAATTGTTGTCTTGACTTCACTCCAGGAAATCTCTGTCACTGGAAACATCAAGAAGACAATACTCAACTTGTAATTAAATTTGGTATGTTTTCTTCGGAACATTCCTCACTTTCATATTGATTTCCAAGAACTGTTCAGGGTCCCCTTAAATTTTTATTAAATAAGGAAGACATGGACTGAATCATGGAATGTTTGCCCATAGGAAAGACTGCACTAAACTTTAATTAGTAAAGACTGTATGATTGGAGACATTGCCACCTCATGATATGCAAGGTAAATATAGTGAGGCAATATTTATGTAATGGACAGATCCTTGAAGAATGCAACTAGACATATCTACACCATTATTTAAAATCGGTATCTTTGCATATACATATATGAATTCTATATTAGATGTATATACTTGGATACAACTGGTGCAAAAAACCACATTAAATTTTGGAGAAGCAAGTGTACACAGTAAAGCATACATCCTAAGTTCCTTTCCAAATACAATATTTACGCTTCAGAACATTTTGTACATTTTGTACAGATTCTTTCATTGGTTCCAATATTTGTAAGATTTATCTGTCTTCTTCTTCACCATTACCCAGACTTCTCTAAATTCAAGATCAAGTGAAAAATAATAGGAAACAGTTCAGGTTTACCCAAATACATATTGAGAGGTGAAACAGCAAATCAATCTTATAAAGAAAAATTATCACATAACTTATTCTTCTTCAAAAATGCTGTAAATGCATCCCCTCCAGACTATTTCAAACTTCTAGATCTCATGTTTAAAACCAGCCTTTACTTCTGTTAAAACAACATGACTTCATGTATCATGAGAGTGCAAATATAATTTGCAATGCCTATGTTGCTCGGGTTTGGTGGTTTAGGTGTTATATAAATCAATACTGATTGTCATATTTTCAAAATTCACTCTTAGTTGGATTCTTCTCAAAATTATTCTTTGGACGACTAGCAAGCTTTTTCATATAGAAGAGGGAAGGAACATTTAATTATGTGAAGCTTTGGGCTTCACATCCTAGGGTTTCTCATCCTAAAGTTGTGCTATGAAAATGCGTAGTAAACCATGGGGAAGTGAACAGATGTGAACTAGAAATAATTATCTTAAAGATATGCATATAGCTTACTGTATAAAGCAATTGTTTTACTTGATGATAAAGGTAAAAATCCATTCCCTGGATATCTCCTTTGAGAGAAGTGTTTAATGAACAAGACACCAGTATTATCCTCTGTTTTTGGCAGGATCTGATTCTCTCTCTGCATAAATCTTTAAGATTATGTATGTATAACTGTGTGATAGTCAATAGAGTTAACTCATTATAATAAAGTGAGCAGTAAGGACTATTCTGTTTTTCTCTGCTCCCTCTTTCAGGCAGTTTTGCCCCACAAAAAGGGGACGTGGGAGAGGGGTATGAAACTATTTGTCTTTGAGAAGTTTAGAAGAGAGGAGCTGCCATCACCTCTTTCTTTAGGTTCTTATTCTCAGACCACAAGTTCAGTCTCCTTACTGGTTCTCTGGGTGGATCAAGACATACATTCCTAGGTTATTATTAATCTAGTCTGAGATGTAATCCTTCCTGTGGAGGGCAGAATATACATTGCTTCTCATCCCTTTGTAGCATTTGTAATAATTCTGTAAGGCCTTTAGTAGGTGATGAAACTGGGATTAATTTGATCTGTTTGTGTGGTGTGCATGGTGCACCCATGGTTTACAGTTTTGGTTTGGATTATCAGATACTAGGTAGATAAGAACCATGGTAAATCATATTAAAAATTGTCTTCCTATTTGTTCATCTCTGCCTTCTCCCCCCCCTTTTTATATACACAATGAAGTTTATTATAATAAATTGAGGTTACTTCCTGTTTGTGAAGTAATAATTTTCCTCTTTGCTGAATAAATTGATTTTGGAGGCCATGTTGGTATTATTTCATTAACTCAAAGGCCAAAGACCTTCTAGTATATTAGCCTAGGGTATAATTATTACTAAATTAAAAGGAAGCACCCTTGAGATATTGTGGGCCAAATCCTCAGTTGGTTTAACTCGGCATTACTCCACTGGAGTAATAGCAAGGAGATGTTCATATTCACTGAGAAACAATCCAGCATTGATTATAAAGAGCCCTAGGAATGATTACTAATAGCTCAGTTATTGAGAAATAACTTCCAAGCGGTTAACTCCATCTACTTTAAATTATTTTAACTAATTTGGAGCACATGAATTGAGGAGTTTAATTTACCTATAAAGCAGTAATGGAGACAAGGAGGCTTCTTCAGAGAGTAACTGAGAATGGTTATCCATTTATAATAAATGGTTATCCATTTATACCAGGGTTGAAATTAGTTGATTATGTTCTCTGTCAGGAGATAATAGTGTGATTGCATTCCCAAACAGATGTATGACTTAGCACTTGCTCACTGATGCCAGAGAGGGAAGCCAGAAACAATTTCTATGGGCTGACGTCTCACACCATATAAGCCTAGCTAAAAATGATACTGAAGCTCGTCTTGCAGGTTATTTGTCCCAGCACTGTGAAGAGGTTCTCTGAAAGTTGCCATCATCACAGCGTGCAATGTGCTTCTTCCACAGTTTTTCCCAGTAAAATGTGGAGACATAGTCAAATGTTTTTAATCAGAAATTTGAAGATGGAAAGGGCCCTCAGGGCGTCACTTTTTTGTCTTCCTTTCCAGAGAGACAACAAAGTTTCCTGCTTGTATATTTTCCCTAATGACTCTTCATCCCTTCAGTGAAGGAGATTCTGGGCAATGTTTTCCAGTGCTTCTCTTTAAGATTTTCACCCTAATATCTACGCAGAAGCTGCTCAACTGTAAAAGTATTAAATTTTTGTTGTCTTTCCCTGGGTGGACATCAAGAACTGATTCCCATGCTTTCTATATGCTCTTTCTACAGCACAACTGAAAACCTCTCAATGTTGTAGGTAAGACTGAATGTTGGCAGTCAATTTTCAATGAGAAAGGCTGAATCCAGACTGTTTGCAAGCAGAAATATGTATGAAACAGACCTTGTTACTCCTGTCCCAATCCTGGGCAGTGACTCTTGCTTCTGGGTTCTCCTCTTCCTCCCCAGGACAGCCTCAGCTCTACCCATCCAAGCCCTTTTCTTGGCAGTGGCAACAGCAGCAGGCAACCTGGCTTTCTAGGGCTCTGGCATAGCACTGTGAGCAACCCACGGTCATTTAACATTCTCCATCAGGCTGCCACAGCCACCTCTGTTTACCCATCATAGAGCTCTCTCTGCTTTTACAGGTTGAAGGATTGCTACGTCTCCTGCTTAGCTTAATTTTTTCCATGAGACTTTTGTCCTGTTTCTAAGCACTCTGTCATTCTTCTTGCGTTGTCTGCTGGGTTCCCCTTAAATTGTGTTTGGTATGAAGCATGTTGAGCATATGGCATGTCATGGTGCAGCGGGTGCTTGACTGACTAGGAGTAGAGCAGAATCAGTGTGCTGTGTTTCTTACCTGTGACACTCCTCTGAGTTTCATCCAGAATTAGCTTTGCCTTAATTTTTTCTCCAGGAGTGTCACAACTTCTACTCATATTCACTCAGCAAAGTGCTGTAACAGCAGGTCCCTTCCTGATGGATTGCTGACTCTTCAGTTTTTCATTTTGTGATTGTGTATCTGATGTCTTTTTTCAGTGTAGTGCTCTGCATGTCTTTATTGAATTTCAAGTTTGACGTCCAATGTATCAAGATTGATTAGATTTCTGATATTGTTTTCCCTTGTATGCTTAACATTATGTCACCAAAAATGTCTTAATTGTATTCTCTGTTCTGTCACCCTAGTCATTCACGAACACATTGAATAAAACTGGGTCTAGGACAATATGATGCAGAATCCTGCTTGGATCGTTCCCATGCTGGTAATGCATTTGGAGCTTTTATGGTCTAAGTGTATTTTCAGCCAGTTTTATATGTATTTTATGGTGATTTTTTTTCCTAGTCCATATTTCTGTGATTTGTGTATACTACAATACGCAAAACAAACTCAAAAACCTTGTCAAAGTATAGGTATATCACAGGTATTACTGTTTCTTTTTAGATCACCAAAGCAGCTGTCTTTCTGCAAGGAGACAGTAGATTGATTTGACAGGACTTACTATTGACAAATCTATCTTGGCAGTTTTAATCACCTTAATATCCTAAAGATGCTTATACATTGATTGTTTAACTCCGTGTCTAATATTGCTTCTGACACCGAATTAGGCTATGGTCCTATTCCCCCCTTTTAACAACTATGGTACTATGCTGACTTCTCTGCAGTCTTTTGAATCCTTTCCCTCCCTCCTTAAGAAAGTTGTCAAAGGTAGTTCTAGTTCCCCAGGGATTGCCTTGGGTGATTCTTTAAGTGCTTAGTGGTGAATTTCATCAGGGACCACAAACTTAAATACATTTGAATTAACTAAATATTACTGAACCTATCCCTTCTCTGTTCTGACCTCCCTACTGTTCTCTTTTAAATTAATTACAGCCACATTTGCTCTCAGTTAATCTTTTGCATGAAGCAAAATAAGAATTGGGAGATTCACCTTTTTTTTATGACTGTCATTTTCTGTTCTCCACCTTTAAATTACGAACCTGTATTTTCTTTTACCTTATACTGATTTCAAGTGCATGTCCTTATTGGTATTAATTAACCTTGCACTTTAACACTTCTAATTTTATCCTCCATGCTTACATTGTGTCAATATACTTGTCCTATGGATATAGATGGAGGTGCTCTTATTTATCTTACCGGAGTGGTCGAAAGGGCCCCTTACTGTTCATTACTGTTGCCTTGCTAGAAGTCACTGCTTCCACAGCAGAGGCATTCCTAATCTATCACAATGGTTTATTGGGTGGGTTAGTGTAAATCATTGCTACAGCGAAATATAAAAGCCACTCTGCAATACCATTAGTCTTATCTTGTGTTTCCTACTTGTCTTTTGATTTTCGAAAGACTCTATATTTTTGTCTTGCTCTGCTTCCTATTTCCTTCCACACTGGCATATTTTACTGTTATGCTTTTCATGTAACCTTTTTCAATAGCTGCCAGATCTTTCACACTTCTATTCTCAGCGGTTACTTACACAGGAATACCTACTTCAAGGAATTTCCCTCCCTTTAAGAAAAAATACCCATTTTGAAAAGCATGACTAGTTATAGAAAAGTTAGATATAGATATTGATGAAGCCTGAAGTGAGCAAAATAATTATTTTTTAAAAGAAGGCTGAAATATTTTTGCCAGAGGCCTGCAAAACATACATCTTTTAGGTGAATCAAGACAGCCAATGACTTTTTTTGCAATTAGAAAACCTTTCAGACATTTAACTCAGACTACCTTTTGTTCACATGAATACTTCTACTTTTGACACACCTTCTAAATGATCAGGCATGTGAAGTAGTAAAGATTGTCTTAGAACCAGTGCAGTTCATTCTCATATTAGTTTCTGCTTGTCTTCTATAAGCCCTGATTTCCATAGCAAAACTGAGTGGCAGTGAAAGGTTTAAAGTAAGAAAGTAATCTTTGTTGCTGCAGAGCTCTCAAACTCGAGCGTGAAGTATGGGTGGTCTCATTTGCTATTCTCAGCCTTTGCCTGTCTTGTGAACCAGTTGACAGAGAATTTTTCACTCTTGTCGTGAGATGTATAGCTACAGTCCTGAAGCAAAGAATATTTGATGAGATGTTGTTGCTAACAACGCAGAAGGAATTGGTATTTTGGAAGGACCCAATCAATTATACATATGAAGAGACTAATAGAAGATGCTTCAGAAAAAGATGCTCGTTGTCTTTAATCTGCAACATCCTTGTAGTGTTATTGAATATCTTTGGACTCACTTGTTCAGAGGATAGCACTGTTCTGTGCTTAAATCTGTTGATTGGACATCATCCTATTGATATATAGATAAGAGTTGTACTGTGAGTGCTTGAATTGTTAACTTGTTCTTAGCTGGGAAAAAGAAATTCTTTTACCTACCAGCCAAAGTGAGATGGTGAGACTAATTAGAATTCAATATTGTTGAAATAACTGCTGCAAATGTGTAGCCATGCTGCAAGTTCAAGGAAAAAATCACCACAGAATGAAGCATAAAGATTTTAAAGAGAAAAATGTTCATTTGTTCATTTCCCAAGATTTTTTGACTTGACCTAGGGGAAAATGCTTTTAGCCGTAATGCCTATGACATCAGTGCTTAATTATTAGAGATTCCTTCTAGGAAAATACAGTGAAATAAGTTTTTCTACATAGCCCTTCATTGAAGAGGTCAATTTTGAGGTGGCAAGTAGTACAACTAATTCCAGCTGCAAAAGCAAGATCTTCGTCTCCTAAAGAGAAGGAACATAAATAAGAGATTTTCAATCATCAGCCAAGCCTGATGAATTTCCTCAAATAGTACTTAAAGAACTGACTGATGAAATCTTATGGCTGTTCACAGTTACCTTTGAGAACTTTGGAAGGCTGAATGAACTGCCACAAAATTGTCTCCCGACAACCATGCTTTCTATCTTTAAAAGAAACGGTGCTCAGAAATTATGGACCACGTGACTAACTTCAACTTCTAAAAAGAAATGATCAACTAAATAAAATATTTTTAAGCACCTGAAAAGTAAGGGGATGAGGAGCACTCGCCATTGATTTGCCAAGAACAAACAACATGAAACAAATGTAATTTCTTTCTCACAATGGGTAACAACCTTGCTCACAGAGGAGAAATACCAGGTGCTATTTTTCATGATCTTAGTAAAACTTCTGACATCGTCTCACATGACAGTTACATAAGCAAGCAAAGGAAAAAATTGTTTAGGCAAAAAAATAATGGGTCAGTATAAAATGTGTTTGAAAATTGTACGTAGAGAGTAGTTAATTTCACTGTCAAAATGGAAGGCTAAATTGTATGGACTTTCCCAGGAGTCTATTCTCGTAAGCATCATTAATAATCTGGATGGTGGAAGGGAGGGATGTCCATTTTAGCACTGCAAGGCGTGAAAATCCTTTTGCTGAGTCAGTGCCAGAGAAACTTAGATATGAATAGCCTTGTTTTTTCTGCTTTCTTGCTGCAGCCAGCCAAGTAGTTATAGATGCAATCATGCTAGCTTGCCCACTTAAAAGAGCTCCCCCTCTAAAAATGTATCCTGCCTTATTCTAGAGGGGATTGTGCAACACCAGGCTGGGCTCCCAGAGTCAGCTGCAGAGTCACTGTTCAGCCAGCAGCAATTCCCCCCCCCACTCCTCTGCGCTGGAGCTCCCCATACTCAACAAGCATGACTGTATATTCACCAAAGTAATGTAAATGTTAATATTTGTGTGCTGGCTGTGTGGGGAGAGTAGGAGCATGCACTGTTCAATGGATATCTTAATGTCAGTCACAAAAAATGAGTAGGCTGCAGGACTGATGAGCATTTTCAAACTGTGACATTGCAGCCAATTGGATCAGTTTTCTGATTTCCAAACACATCATTAATTCAGACATAATGGCAGTGAAACAATCAGCAAGTAAAGGGAGATGGGTCTGAAAGGCAAGAGCCAACAGGTTTCAAAAAAAAAAAAAAGGCAAAAAAGGATTTAAAGCGAAAAAGGATTTTGTTTGGCTTTGCTCTCATTTGCTGGTATGTTGAATTCTACTAATTGATTCCATTAACAGGAGACCCATCATTGTGAGGAGACTGGACTTTTAAGGACAAATGCTTTTCAGATTGAGTGGATTTTAAAGTTGATGTATTTGGTCTCTTAGGCAAGATGCAAAACAACATCCTTGAAGTTCCATTAGCAGAACACAGTGTTCACATCTACATGATCCCCATTATGACTTCCTTATCAGCATACTTTAAAAAATAACCACAAATTGAGAAAATGGCAAGCAGGGTCCCTAGGGGAAAGATATCTTTATGAGGATTCCTTATGGAGTTCTTCCTTATTCTTTCACCAGGAAGATCTGCCACGCTTTCCATTAGTCAGTGGAATTTCTCAGTCCCAGAGAACTCCATGCCAAGGGTCTGCTTGCCGTTCTCCATCAGTGCCTCTAAATGCCTTTACCAGGCAGACAGGCAGTAACTGTTCTGTTTTGTAAAGCCAACCAGTAGAAATTTTTAAAGAGAACTGGTTTGGTTTTTTTTC
>NW_010421829.1:7752-9972 GCF_000710305.1 Buceros rhinoceros silvestris | reverse complement strand
CGGACCCGGGGTTTGTCCCCCGTTGGGTGGTGGGTCTGTTGGGACTCCCGGTTACCAGGCGGTGGGGCTGGGGAGGCGCTGCCAGCGTGGGCCGCTGCTGCCCGTGCTAGAGCCATCCCTGCTGGGAGCAAGGGAGGACGGCGAGCACCGCTTCTGCACTGGCGCCTCTGGGCTCTGCGGTGCCCGGAGCCGGCGGAGGGGTGGGTAGAAAGGGACTGGGTGCAGCTGGAGAGCCCCCCTGTGAAGATCCCAGAGCAGCTTCCTAAAGCAGAGCTGACCTGAGAGCCCCAACGCTGGCTGGGAACACCACCACCACCGGGCAGAGCAGTGGTTTTATGTTTCCCCCTTCCAGCAGGTTATTAGATACCGATTAAACCAGCCCTGTCCGGCATGGCCGCTCGCTGCCTTGCTCCAGGGCAGCCTTCTGGCTCTCCTCAGCAGCGGAGCAGTGAGTGGTTGGTGATCCCAGATGCCAAGCTGTGATTAGCAGTTTCTGCTTCCTTATCTTCAGCAACTTCACGTGGTGCTCAGAGCTGTTACCTGGTGCTCAGAGCTGTTACTGTGTGCTGGGAATGGTCTTTCTGAAATCAGGACAGAGATGGAGAGATACGGAGCGGTTAAATGGCTCCCCCGACACACACAGATGCTAATGAAGGAGATAACTCCGTCTGCCGTGTCACCAGACAGCTATTGTAAATGCTGTTCGTGGTAGGAGGCTTAAGCCCACCTGACTGGGGCTTGAAAGGATGGCAGTAGCCAGCAGCCGTTGGCATTGTTCCTGTGCAAATATTTGCTTTAGCTGTGCTGTCGCCTTTGGCCCTCTGCCTCTTTGCCCTGCTCTGCCACTGGGCAGAGGTTTTGAAATCCAGTATTTCACGTGTGCGTACCGGGGGGGACCATGTACCCCGTACCGGGGGGCCTCTGTGCAATGGAAACCCTCCCTGACTTGTGAACGCTCGCCTGGCTAGAGGAACAGGCGCTTGCTGGGCTTGGCGTGAGTCCCCCAGGTCCCTGCAGACCAGGCCAGGAGTTCCACACACATTTTTAAAGCTCCTGGTGCAGTTCCCTGCTCTCTCTGTCCCACCTGTTGCACTGCGCTTGCGTTAGGCCAGCCTAAGGGTCAGCCTGGCCGGAGACTATGGAGACAACTCAGGTACCAGTTCTGCTCAGCATCTGAACTGGGGCTGCCTGTGTTCACATCCTGGAGCTGGAGAACGTGCTTTCTTCAGCTGAGTGTTGCTCGGGGAGTTCAGCCCCAGCTTTAACTTGCCTTCCCTTAGTTTTCCGCCCTGACGATGAGCCGCTCTTAACTTTGACCTTTTTTCAAGACTTTTAATTGCTCAGAAGACAATACCAGGCAGCGCAGGGGCGGTCACAGAGGCGTGAGAGGTGTGTGCTAGCAGATCTCCCAGACCCTGCCTGGAGAGCTTTTCCTCTGTGGTCTCTTGGGTATCCTGATGCGTTTGGAGCACTCAGCCTGTTTGGGTTTTTTCCTGTCTCTCTGCAAACTCACCTCCCTGGAAACAGCCGAGGAGCCTTTGTCTGGCTTTGTTTGAAAACCTCCAGGCTGAGAGGGGGAAATTCAGTCCTAACCCTTCACTGCCTTAAGCCAGCTTAGAACAAAGGTACTTAACTCTCCGGGCGTTGCAGCTTAGGTAGATGCCCGCAGGATCAGCATTAATTGCAGCAGCTATTAGGTCCCAGTGACCTGCTTAAGTGTTTACAGGATCAGGACCTAAATGCCCAAAACACCGTAAGCCGCTTGGTGAAGCTCCTGGCAGAGAGAAGGGGCCGTCACTCACCATCTCCATCTCCGCAGCAGCAGCTCGTTAAAATCAGTGGCCGGGCTCCTGCAGGCCCCTGTGCCAAAATAACCCGCCACCAGGTAAACCGCGGAGGGATGCGCTCCCGCACAGAGCACATTCCTCTTCCCTCGCCCCTACGCTGCCTTTTCCGGGGCAGAGTTCGGTGCAGCCTGGACCTGCAGCCAAGTTCCGTCCAGGCAGGCACAACTGACTCATCCTCCTTCCTAAGCTCATCCTGCACTGAGGTAATTAAGACTCGTTAGTGGTCTAGAAAACGCTAAGCACATCTTCCATTTTTAAACTACCCGAGGTGGCTCTGCCACGGACGTGTTTGCTGCCCTTTTTTTTCCGCAGAGCCTGTCAGGAGGAGAAACAGGGTTTTTGTTTGGAAATACTGTACTGAGGGGAAGAGCAA
>NW_010421829.1:6696-7212 GCF_000710305.1 Buceros rhinoceros silvestris | reverse complement strand
CCGCAGCAGGAGCCTGGCTGGCCTCTGCGCTGCCCAGGACAGGCTGAAGCCCCGGGGCAGCGTTCTGGGTTGGGAGAGCTTCTTATCCTCCCTTTGTAAAGCTCACGTGTGGCACCCTTGGCCGCGGGAGCTTCTCCTTTGGCAGTCAGGCCTGAATCCTGCCCCGGAGGAGATAAACACAGTCGGGGTGACGTGGCGAGTCGGGTGCTCAGAGCTGTGGGTTTTATAATCCCCTCTTGGGAGGGGGCTGTTCCAGCCATAGCCCCCTGCCAGGCAGGGCAAAGCCCCCCACGCCGCTTCTCTTCCCTAGCTACAAGCCTGCAAAGCCTGGACGCAGGGCTGGGCAGAGGCTGCGGCCAGAGAGAGAATAACTGGTTTCTTTTTATAGCGTGGTCTGGTCTGCCCTTGACATTAAGAGAGCCTCTCGTCTTCAGGGTGTGCTGCCAAGGGGCAGGGGCAGGTGTCTGCAGGGCTGGCGAGTGGGGCACAAAGCTCCTCCTGACACAGGGAGGCTTG
>NW_010421829.1:6145-6586 GCF_000710305.1 Buceros rhinoceros silvestris | reverse complement strand
GGGTGGTCACTTATCTTCAGCCGCAGTGGGCTGAGCTCTGTGCCCCTGCAGCAGTGTAAAATGCAGAGACAGATCATGGAGCATAAAGGAGTTGGGGTTTTTTGACCCCGGATAATTCCCTTAGTGCTGTTTGTACCTTCTCCTTCCCCCGTTCTCAAGCCTAATTCTTAACTTTTTTTTTCGTCTTCAGCTCATGGTGGTCCCATGTGGAGATGGGTCCCCCCGACCCCATCCTGGGGGTGACAGAAGCTTTCAAGCGCGACACCAACTCCAAGAAGATGAACTTGGGTGTGGGGGCGTACCGGGATGACAACGGGAAGCCGTACGTCCTGAACTGTGTTCGCAAGGTGGGCCTGGTGCTGGCTGCTGCCTGCTGGGCAGGGCCTGATCCTGGTGTTGGGCACCTGGGGGTGGCTCAGGGAGGGGAAATGCCTTTAAGCA
>NW_010421829.1:5639-6042 GCF_000710305.1 Buceros rhinoceros silvestris | reverse complement strand
GGGTGTTGGGCACCTGGGGGTGGCGCAGGGAGGGGAAATGCCTTTAAGCAAGGTTTGCCTGTTGGTCCTTTGGACGAGCTTTGTCTCTAACAGAGCGGGACAGTGTTCCTGGATGTCTTCCTTAGCAGTGCTAATGCTTTTGAGACACAGCAGAGCTGTTAAGTAGCGGGTATGTGTTCTCTTCCCATCCGGGTAGATCTAGCTTGTTGCTGACTTCCCCGAGCCCTCCAGTCCGTCCTCGGAACTTCAAGGTGTTGCTCGACTAGGCTGATGCTCCCTGGGCTGGCCCACGTGGGAAGAGCAAGCTGACACTGTCCCCTCGCTGGATTAGGCTTAGAAATTCTGCTGAGCCTTTGACCAGTTTCTCCATAAGCCAGAACAGCAGCCCAGCCCAGGCAGCCCG
>NW_010421829.1:5116-5529 GCF_000710305.1 Buceros rhinoceros silvestris | reverse complement strand
CATAAGCCAGTCCAGCAGCCCAGCCCCGGCAGCTGGAGGTGGCCGCTGCCCTTGAGGGGATTACGGGGCCTTTCAGGGCTGGATGTGCAGACTCAGGCCGTTGGACAGCCGGCCCCCAACACACCTACCGACTGCCTGGGCTCCTGGGCGCAGGGAGGACGCTCTGTCCGTGCCGTCAGCGTGCGGGTTAAAGCCATCCCTTGCCCTCGCTGACTGTGTGTCCTCCTTCCCAGGCGGAGGCCATGATAGCATCCAAGAAGATGGACAAGGAGTACTTGCCCATTGTGGGGCTGGCAGATTTCACCCGGGCGTCTGCAGAGCTGGCTCTGGGGGAGAACAGCGAGGCTTTCAAGAGCGGCCGGGTGAGGGGTGGGCTGGGGTGGGCAGGCGTCTGGCGCCCCGCTGGGGCCCAG
>NW_010421829.1:1164-5012 GCF_000710305.1 Buceros rhinoceros silvestris | reverse complement strand
GGGTGAGGAGTGGGCTGGGGTGGGCAGCCGTCTGCCGCCCCGTTGGTGCCCAGCACAAGCGGGAGGGCTGGCAGGGGGGCTCACACTGATGTACCGACTGGGCTTTCCCTGTATCGTACCCAGGCTGCTCAGACCCCTGTACGTGTTTCTTCCCTTGTTCCCGCAGTACGTCACTGTGCAGAGTATTTCTGGGACTGGATCTCTGCGAATTGGCGCCAACTTTTTGGTGAGTCCCTGGCTGGTGGGGGAAGGGAAGGACATCTTTTGCCCAGAGCTGAGCCTCTGGGGTTTGCTAACTGCTTGAGCCTGTTCAACCTGTTTGAACATTGTGTCTTTCTCTTGACCAGCAACGCTTCTTCAAGGCTAGCCGGGATGTGTATCTACCCAAACCCTCCTGGGGTAATCACACGCCCATTTTCCGTGATGCTGGGCTGCAGCTGCAGGCTTACCGCTACTACGACCCCAAGACATGCAGCCTCGACTTCTCTGGAGCCGTGGAAGACATTTCTGTGAGTTGCCTTTCGTATCTGGAAGCAGGGAGGTGGTGTGGGGAGGCAGCTGATCTTCTTGCTTGAGCCCAAATACTAACCCTGAAGGCACCAAGTCAAGACTAGAAGCTTTGCAGATCTCGTCAAAGCCATCTAGGGCAAGAGTCTCATCTCAGCTGCTGAGGAGACTGCTCAGGCGTCATGGATAATTCCTTCTCTAATGTCTTCCTTAGAAAATTCCAGAGAAGAGCATCATCCTCTTGCACGCGTGTGCTCACAACCCCACTGGGGTGGATCCCCGGCAGGAGCAGTGGAAGGAGTTAGCGTCTGTGATAAAGGTGAGCAGTGGAGCGTCCCAGGGGTCCTGTGCTGTTCCTGGGAGATCCACATCTCTGGGCTTTCACGGGTGGTATCTGGTCTTCATGGCATTAAAGGTTACTCCCTTCCCTGGAGCCAGGACGGGTGTCATGTTCCTGTACTGAAGACAGCAGCCAGACAGGCACCCATGAAGCTTCTAGCTGACCATCAGCCTTTCTGCTGGCACCTTCCCGGGGAGCTGGGCTAGGGAGCCCTCAAAGGGGAGCAGCAGGGTTGAAAGAGTGAGCTGTGATACCTGGAGGGGGGTGCCAGTGCTGGAAGATCTTGCACGTGCCTCATGTCTCCTCACAAGCTTCAGCCGGAAACAGATGGGGGCAGGTTCTTCCTCCATCCTTCTCCTCTTCCTCCCTGCTGCTCCCCCAAGCTGTAGCCAGTGAAATTTGGCTGGGGTATGCCTGACCCCAGCAGCGTCCTGAGAACTCTGGGGCCTACAGATGGGCTCTGTGACCAATGGGAGGGTCGTGACCTGCTGTTGTGGTGTGTGGCGGGTAGCTGTGGGTTTGGAGCTGCCTTCCCTGTGACCAGTGAGGAGGAGGAGGACTGTTGCAGCTGGGCAGGGCAGCGTCTTGATATCTCTGGGGCCTACAGATTGGCTCTGTGACCAATGGGAGGGTCGTGACCTGCTGTTGTGGTGTGTGGCGGGTAGCTGTGGGTTTGGAGCTGCCTTCCCTGTGACCAGTGAGGAGGAGGAGGACTGTTGCAGCTGGGCAGGCTGCTGCCGGCGTGGCTCTTGGCAGCCCACTGCCCTGCTCCCTGGAGCGGGGCTCAGCTCCTGTGACACCCTCTCCCCTCTTTGCTGGCAGAAACGAAACCTCCTCGTGTACTTTGACATGGCCTACCAGGGCTTCGCCAGCGGGGACATCAACCGGGATGCCTGGGCCGTGCGCCATTTCATTGAGCAGGGCATCAACGTCCTCGTGTCTCAGTCCTTTGCCAAGAACATGGGGCTGTACCTGGAGCGGGGCTCAGCTCCTGTGACACCCTCTCCCCTCTTTGCTGGCAGAAACGAAACCTCCTCGTGTACTTTGACATGGCCTACCAGGGCTTCGCCAGCGGGGACATCAACCGGGATGCCTGGGCCGTGCGCCATTTCATTGAGCAGGGCATCAACGTCCTCGTGTCTCAGTCCTTTGCCAAGAACATGGGGCTGTACGGTAAGTGGGTGGGAATGGGGTGAGTCCTGCCACAGCCCCAGCTGTCCAAGGGCAGAGCCTGGGACCTGACTGTCCCTCTTTCAGGAGAGCGTGTGGGTGCCTTCATGGTGATCTGCAGCGACGCAGAGGAGGCCAAGAGGGTGGAGTCACAGCTGAAGATCCTCATCCGCCCCATGTACTCCAACCCACCCGTGAACGGAGCCCGCATCGCCTCCATCATCCTGAACACCCCCGACCTGCGGAAGGAGTGGTAAGAGGAACCCCTCATGCTCACGACAGCGCGATGTGAGGTCTCTAGCAGCCCCGGGCTGAGCTTGCTGCTGCCGAGGGCAGCTCTTGGCTTCAGGGGTACAGTCAGAACCACGTGCCACCGCTTTCCTCTGGAGAAATCCCTGCTTGTGTCCTGGCACCAGCTGGTATTGGTCCAGCCTGACACAAACAGGATTCCCTTGTGTTACTGAGGCGGAAAACACTGAAGGAGGGGGTAAAGCTCCCCTAGGACTGAGAGCTGCTGGAGCTGCCTGTCCAAGGAGTGGAAAAGACTGGGAACAAAACCCAGGAATGTACCCTCGTGCCCTAAGCCTGCTTCCCGGCGCCAGCCCGTGCTGCTCTCCCAGCCCCTCACAGTCAAGCGCTGCCTGGCAGAACAAAGGCCAGCTGTGTGTGGAGGCTTTGCCTGGAGCTGTGGTCCTTTGGCAGGCTGACGCTGGTGGCTGATCCAGGGCCTGGCAGAGACATCTCCTGGCTGTGCTGCCCGGGAGCAGGGGATGTCTGCGTGTTGCAGGAGGTGGCCCTGCACTCATTGTTTAGCTGCAGATGCTATTTTATCTGGGTTTGGGCGGTGCTGCCTCCTACTCGCCCGTGGGTTTTAGAAGTGAGAGGTGCCCCTACACTGCTGGTGGTAGTAGCCACTCGCAGAGTCCAGGAGGAAGAAGCAGATCCCAGCTGGAGCTACAGGCTCACGCTGCCTGGTCTTTGCTCATCTGCATCCTCGTGTTTTGAGGGTATGAGGTTCCTCCCGGCAGAGAAGGTCGAGTCCTGGTAGCTGGCGGTGGGGGGAGCAGCGCCGATGCATCCCAGCCCTGCTCTGAGCGGTTCCTGGGTTGGCTTCTCAGGCTCGTGGAGGTGAAGAGCATGGCCGACCGGATCATCAGCATGCGGACTCAGCTGGTGTCCAACCTCAAGAAGGAGGGCTCCTCCCACAACTGGCAGCACATCACCGACCAGATCGGCATGTTCTGCTTCACGGGGCTGAAGCCCGAGCAGGTAAACGCAGCTCCTGTGTCTCCAGGTGCCCCTTGCCAGCAGTGTCTCTCTGGCTTTACAGGGAGCAGCGCTGGCTCTGCGGGAGAGGGATGCCCATCTGCTGGCTCCCAGTTGGCGTTCAGTTCTGGCAAGCCGGGTGTCGCTGCGCTCTCAGAGCAGAGGCTGGCCTGCGGTTTGACTTGTGCTCTTTCACCCCAGGTGGAGCGGCTGACCAAGGAGTTCTCCATCTATATGACAAAGGACGGTCGTATCTCTGTGGCGGGAGTTACGTCAGGCAACGTAGGGTACCTGGCTCATGCCATCCATCAAGTCACAAAGTAAAGAAAAAGGTGTGCCCTGGAGCTGGCGGCGTTCCCTTCCCCACCAGTCAAAGATGAGGAGGGAAAGGAAACAAGCAGAGTATTTCCAACCGCAGCCCCCGACACTGCTGCTGAATGTATCTTGTAGATGAGTTGTTGTAGAAGCCTAGTCCAAGCCTTCCTGTGTTGTGGAGCAGGGACATCGTTGCTGGCTCCTGCTCATCACAGCCGTTCTCCCCTGTTCTCCATCCCTTGTCCATCAG
>NW_010421829.1:0-999 GCF_000710305.1 Buceros rhinoceros silvestris | reverse complement strand
CGCCCCCCGGCGCAGGCACCCAAGGCTTCCCCACGCTCATTCCTCCCGAGGCGGCTCTGTGAGGCTGGTGGTGGTGGGCAGGGAGCTGGGTGGGCTGCTCGGGTGTCCCTGCCACCTCCTCAGCTAGCCAGCGGGCTCCGTCCTCCTCCACCCGCCTGGCCGGGGACTGGGCAGTGCCAAAGCTGCTCTCCAACAACTAGTTCAGAGGACTTCTCGCTGCTAAAGTCTGTCTGCTCCATCGTTGGCTTTGCTCTTTCCATCCAGGAATCTCCTTTCAGGTGCGATTCACAGTGGCATTGGTGTGTGGGACAGAGCCCTGTCCCTCCTCTAAGCCTCCTGGTTCTGACTTCACTCCCCTGCCCTGAGCTGAAACAATTTCTCGCCCTCCTCCGCCCCCACAATAAGAACGTCCTCTGTTGTTGGAATCAATCTCCTTTCAGGTGCGATTCACAGTGGCATTGGTGTGTGGGACAGAGCCCTGTCCCTCCTCTAAGCCTCCTGGTTCTGACTTCACTCCCCTGCCCTGAGCTGAAACAATTTCTCGCCCTCCTCCGCCCCCACAATAAGAACGTCCTCTGTTGTTGGAATCTGCTCGCTTGTTTCCCTGGCCCTGTACACCCCCCCGTCCCTCCCTGCAGCCTCTGTCTGTCCCAAAGGTGGGCCCTGTGCTGCCCACCCTCACTCTGGGGTGGGGTGGTGCAGGCTGTCCCTCATCTCCTCTGTTCAGCCACATTTCTGATGACACCAGAAAGCAGGAGGGAAAGATCCCGAGAGAAGTTGGAGAGCTGACACCTCAAATAACATCCTGTCCTAAACCGAGCATCGCGGAGGCCCTGTGACTCACTGGCCTCTGTTTTAATCCAAATAAACTGGTGCACGGCTGTGTCAGCCGGGGACTGCCTCCTGTCATCCCGCAGCAGCATCCTGGCCCCTCCACGGGCAGGGACGTGCGGGCACAGGGGATCTGTATGGCCAGTGAAACCTCATCTCCCCAGAACC
>NW_010421828.1:15552-15822 GCF_000710305.1 Buceros rhinoceros silvestris | reverse complement strand
CAACAGCCGACCCCGGTGCTTAACCCCTGCTTCCACTCAGCCCTCGCCCAGGGGGTAGCAGCGGCGGCTGCGGGGGCCGACGGGCAGCGCAGAGGCAGCAGCATTACCCCTCGCCCCGAAGAGCCCACACCTCCGTTTTAATTCTGACGCCCGCGCAGGAGCGGGTTGAAATCACCCTGCTATATGTCAGCTGCTGATGGAAGGAGATTAAATATTAAAGCCAGTGCTGTGGCTTTAACTCATTCCTTTTTTTTTTTCCCCTGCTCCCCC
>NW_010421828.1:14502-15391 GCF_000710305.1 Buceros rhinoceros silvestris | reverse complement strand
CTCCCCCCCACCCCCTCACCCCGCTTTTCTTCTCGGTGTAAAATGACATGATTTAGAACCGAAGCGCCAGACTCTGCCTCTAGGTTTCGGCGTTTGGAAATGTGTGGAGAAAGATATATGGTGTCTGTGAGCATCGCTGTGCGGAGAACGAGAGAGCTCCCCAGCTCCGGAGACCACATAAAGATGTTAAATAGAGCTGTAACGCGCCGAGAGCAGGGAAAGTGCCCTCGGAAAAAAAAATGTAAAAAAAACCCCCCTCTGATGGAGCAAAATGAAAGATTAAAATAAATTCAGAGGTACTGAGGCCATGCTGAAACATGGAGGCTGGTGGGGAGAGAAAGACCAGCCCGTTCCTGCCTCGTCCCTTTGCTGCTTCTCTCCGTGTTCTAAAAATCTCCCGGTACCAAACGGAGTCAGAACTGGGAATTCGCCGTTTCCTTTTTTTCAGTGCGGAGCAGCGGCCGCCCGCTTCTTAAATATTCATCCTCAGCCCCCGCAGAAAACCTGGCGGGTTTTTCTCCACTGACTGTCGCCCACCTATTGTCCTTCTCTCACGGCGTTGCCGAGGATGAGCGGGGTCGGCAGTGGGTGCCTTAAAACCGGGGGGGTTTGGGGCCAGAACCATGACAAAGCATCAGTGTCCCCCTCCTCTCCCTCCTCCCCGGTCCCCCCTTTTCCACCAGCACGGTGAGAAACGAGGCAGCCGGTTCCGCCTCAGCCACCATTCGCTCCCTCCTTTGTTTTTGGTGTCGCCGGGGTCGAGAACACTGTTTGGGGACGCGGAGCTGAGGCTTTGGGGGAGGCGAGAATCACGGCGCACGAGTGGCTTGAGAAAAACCTCCACAAAATTCTATTTCAGGTTTAATTATGGACTGAACTGGGGGAGCGG
>NW_010421828.1:13950-14284 GCF_000710305.1 Buceros rhinoceros silvestris | reverse complement strand
CATTCCTTTAAAGCAGAGCCCCAGCCACCCCCCGATGCACTCCCATTGCCCTGCCCGTGAAGGACGCTTTGCGGGGAGATGGATGGGACGCATGCGGATGCGCCCATCATCTCGGCTCCGCTAACAACCCCCCCCAAACCCCGCACGGCTCCCGAGAAGGCGGCGCTGGAAAGCTGGGGGGGCAAAAAAAAATAGAGTAAATAAGGGTGTCTGCCTTGAGCCCCTTCCCCGGAGCAGGTGATGCTGGGGGGGTTGAAAGAGAGGAAAAAAGGGGAGGAAAAAGGGCACCAACCCTCCGCTGCGGCAGCGAGCTGCGCTTTCTAGAAACAGCAGC
>NW_010421828.1:13542-13834 GCF_000710305.1 Buceros rhinoceros silvestris | reverse complement strand
CCCTCCGCTGCGGCAGCGAGCTGCTCTTTCTAGAAACAGCCGCCACGACGCTGCGCGGCTCCCGGCCACATAAAAATCCTGCGGTAGGGCCCAGGCAGTGCCCCCGGCCTCCCGCTTTGCCGCAGTCTATTAGGAGAGGCGCGATCCAGCCTCCTGCTCCAGGAGGATCTGCTTTAACCCCCTCCCTGCCTCGTCCCTCTTCCCTCACTCGCGGTGCATGGGGCCGGGGCACCCGTTCCCGGCTTTTGTCCGGGTGTCAGCGACAGCCCCACGCACCCGGCGAGACCATGAA
>NW_010421828.1:12840-13105 GCF_000710305.1 Buceros rhinoceros silvestris | reverse complement strand
TCCCCTGCTGCAGGACGTACCCCCTAAGCCCCCCCAACCCGCCTCTTTATTCACCGTTTTTGACCCGCTTTCGTTTCAGAGGTTTACGAACGAAGACCACCTGGCCGTGCATAAACACAAGCATGAGATGACATTGAAATTCGGCCCCGCTCGCACCGACTCGGTCATCATCGCAGGTACGTGCCGCCCGCGCCAGGCCAGCGTTGGCAGCGGGGCCCATTAATGTGGCAGGGCTGGGAGATTAATACCGGGGGGCCGATGCACC
>NW_010421828.1:7587-12759 GCF_000710305.1 Buceros rhinoceros silvestris | reverse complement strand
GGCAGGGCTGGAAGATTAATACCGGGGACCAGATGCACTGAGAAACGTCTCTACCTCCCATAAAAAGCTCTTGTGATCTGCATTTAATCAGGAGGAAAGGAAAGCCAGAGGCTTCCAAGTTTCTATTTTTTTTCAGATTTTATGGTGGTATCAGGTTTTGTGGGGTTTGGGGATTTTTTTTTTTTCCTTGGTTTTTAATTTTTTTTCGCTCGCACCCTTTTTATTAAGACCGGGAGATTTATGGACAAAAGCTCTTTCACGTTCCTGCCCAGGCTTTGAGGACGATGAACCCAATCTGACAAACCCCGCTTCCTCCCCTCAGCCTGGGTGTCGATTTTCTTGAGCTTTTAGTTCATAAATTAAAACGCCGTCCGGAGCACCGGCTACTGCCAGGAGCGCGTTCACAGAGCCCCGGCGAGGTCAAAGCAGCCTTTATGAAATCAGGGGAGGAAAAAAAAAAACCAAATCACATATATCGGTTTCTGGCAGCGAGTCCCGGACGCTCTCCTGCCCCCTCCATCCTCGATCGTTCGGGCTTCTCCGAAGGTTTGTGTAGCGCCGAGGACGAGAGAGGCGGAAATGGTTTTGTGAAGGGAAACGTGAAGGGAGACGGAGCAGCTGCCACAGGAGTGCAGCGCCCTATTCCCAGTTCCATCTGCTGCCTGAACTGGGGGCTGAAGGAGGAGACAGCAGGTCAGAGCTGTGGGTGGGGTGGGGGCACGCTGCTGCCAGCGGGAGCTTTGATTTCAGCTGGGATCAGGCTGGTGGGATTTGACAGCGAAGAATTTGGGGCGGGGGCTCAGAGGAACCTCAGGCTCCCAAAGACTGGGTTTCCTTCAGCTCCCCCCGTTCTCAGGAGCGTCCAGTGCAGGGGTGTCTTTTCCACGATACACCAGGTGGGATGGGGGAGCAGAAGTGGGGTCTGCTCCCCGCTCCAGCCCCGCCTGCTCCGGCAGGACGTGGCACAACCCCCTCGTCCCTGCAGCTCCCAGAGCTGCGTGTTACTCCTGCCCGCGGGTCGAACCACCAGTGGGGTGAGATGCTGCTGGTTTAGCCCCAAGACCAAGGTCCAGCCCCTCGGGGCCGATGCTCAGCGGGTTGCTCTGAGGTTGACCCAAAGCAAAGAAATAACCCCCCAAACCAGCTGGGGCGGGCACAAGCCCAACTGCTCTAACACTGCGTGAGGTCTCAGCGGCAGACGGAGCAGCCAGGAGCTTCGCGAGGGCTATAAAGCCCCCAGGACTCAGGCGCTACGTAGCCTTTTTCATTGATTTTGGTTTTTTTTTAAGCCACCATCTTGTTGCTGGGTTTTCTTGTTCTCTCCCTCCCTCTCTCTCTGCGCCGCATCCAGGGCAGCAGCTCGTGCGTTAACGAGCAGGATTCGGGGTCTCTTGCCGGAGCTCCGCGGTCGAGCTAAAGAGGGTCATAAAAAATGACCTCTCCACCGGTTGTAGCCAGGGTGCTGCTGCCATCCTGGAGCTACAAACCAAGGAAGGGGAGGACGGGCGAGGTTCTGCCAGGGCGTTGGGCCCCGGGCTGGGAAGGACATTGCTAAACTGGGAACAGTCCAGAAAGAGCCCCGAGAGCCATTAGAGTGCTGGAAAAACAACCTCCTGTGGGGAGCTTTAACTGGGGAAGGTTCTGGGTCTCACGAAGAGGGCTTTGGGGGGAGCGAAGCGCGCTCAGAGGAGAGCTGGGCTTTACCAACAAAAGCACCAGGTGGCTTTGACCTCAGGCTGTGTTTGACCTCAGGCGGGGGACGAAGCGAAGCAGTCACCACAGTCGCTTCCCAGTGGCCACAGGAGACTTCCCAGTGCTGCCCAGTTTGAACTCAAACGGGCTGTTGCCCGTGGCCGGAGCTGCCGCGCTCAAACCAAGGGCAGCGGTGCCAAAGAGCCGCTGTTTTACGGGGGAGGTCGGGAGGAACCAGCCCAGCCACCCCCTTTGTGCTCAGACAGCTCCATGGTTCGCTCCTAGACAGACAGTCCCAGCGCAGCGCGCTCGTGCCAGGCTCCCGACCCACCACCACGCGCCCCCGTGAGGCTCGCTGCAAGTGGGGAGATTCCTTCCTGCTTTACAGCTGGGGCGATGGCCAGAGAGATCCCGACTCGGTGTGTTCACAGGGGGTCACTGCAGACAGCGGTGGGAATTACCAGTACTCCCACCTCGCCGTCTCTCTTCCGCGCTGGAGCCGGCACGGGAAGGGAAGTGACTCGCCCCGTTCTGCTCCGAGCAGCCGTTTCCCCGCTCATCGTTCCGTGGTTTTGGATCAAACCCCGCTGTTCTCCCGCAGTTGAGCTGAGGACAGACAAAACCCCGGCTGGGAGGGCCGGGAACACGGCCCCTGGGCAGGACTTCTTCTGCCTCAGTGACTGCTTCTGAAAACAGCGTTTACCAGAGAAACAAAAGCAACACGCGGTGCCTGTCCCCTTCCCGCACTGTCCCCTCCCCAGAACAGGGGCCACCTTTGCCACAGGGTCCCCGGCGAGGACTGCGGGGCTTAAAATGAATTTTCCTTCCTGCCTCTAACCGGTGCCTGGTGTTACCACCCCAACAGATCAGACCCCGACCCCGACCCGCTTCCTGAAGAACTGCGAAGAAGTGGGACTCTTCAATGAGCTGGCCAGCTCCTTCGAGCACGAGTTCAAGAAGGCGGCGGAGGATGATGAGAAAAAGGCAAGAGGCAAAGGTCACCATCGCCGTAAAACTGCTTTCCTTCCTGCCTCTAACCGGTGCCTGGTGTTACCACCCCAACAGATCAGACCCCGACCCCGACCCGCTTCCTGAAGAACTGCGAAGAAGTGGGACTCTTCAATGAGCTGGCCAGCTCCTTCGAGCACGAGTTCAAGAAGGCGGCGGAGGATGATGAGAAAAAGGCAAGAGGCAAAGGTCACCATCGCCGTAAAACTGCGCTGGGCGTGTACCAGGGGGACTGGAGGGGGGCTGGTACTGCTCCGGTGGAAGGCGCCCGTTGGAGGGTGACCAAGTGTGGTCCCAGATTTAATACCCTGGGTTTATTTTGGTAACTGGCATGACTTTGGCTGCTTGTCCTGCAGGCCGGGGTCTGGCCAGAGCAGATTTTTAGTGGTTTATTATTCCTTTGGCTTTTCACTTCAGCAAGGAAAAAAAAAAATAAGGCAGCACCCGGAATACTTCATGGCCGGAGAAGGAAATGCAGGGAAGGAGGCAGGATCTGAGCAAGAAATCCCTGTGAGCCTCCCCGGTGCTCAGGGTGGTGGAGGATGAGGCTGTTAAGGGGACAGACCGAGGTCAGCTGTGTGCCCCAGGCGTCTGAGCGGTGTCCCGGAGCAGGGGGCTTTCTAACAAAGAGCTGCCTCCTGCACAGCCGGGATTGACGCGGACTGCCCCTGCCAGCCTCGGGAGCACGAGGGTCTGAAGGACAACGGGATCTCATCAGAGAGCAGCTAATTAAGGACATTTCCCTCCCCCCCTCCAGCCCTTCGCAGGATCTGGGAGCAGCAGATGCGTCTCGGGCTCTTAGACTGGCACCTCCATTTACTAAATTGATGGATGGACGCACATCCGCTCGCAGGCAGCGGCGCTGCTCGGAAATAAACGGCAGCGGCGCGGCCGCGTAAATCTTCCCCGAGATGGGGAACGGAGGAATTCAGAATTAAACCTGAAAACTGCCTTTTCCAGCCTCTCTCCTAATAACAGGGCTCCTTAAAGCACAAATTGATCTCCCTCATTGGTATGCGGCAGGGCCACGCCGCCTTCGCTGTGCCGAATCCCCTGCCTTTTGTTCTCGGCGGCCCCTAGCGCTGAGAGAAGGTGGCTTCGCGCTCAGGGGAGAAGCGGTGGAGCAGCCCAACCGTCTCGGTGGTAGAGTCAGACCACCCTTCTTCTGGGATGCGGTCCCCAAAAGCCGCGGCTCGGATCTGCCGCGTTTTCCCTTAGGTTTCCGCCAGCCCAGGGGAAAGCCTTTTCCCCCCTAGAAAATGCGCAGGGAAGGTCTCCGCTTGTCGCCCCCGACCCCGGCCAGAGCTGCCTGCCACCTTCCGGAGGCACTTCCAGCCTTTGGCCACATCCAGCCCAGTTGCTGCAGCTTCGTCCTCCAGTTCCAAGGGTGGTCTCGACACCAGCATGTTAATTAAAACCAGAGGCACTGCAGGAGCTTCCCTGGAGGCGCTTTAAGTGGTTTGAAACTTCCCTGCACGTTAATCCCGTCTCCTTCGCGATCCCCAGCGCCGCGGCAGGGCAGGTAAATGGTGACTGCTCTCACCGCAAGCAAAGCCCTGGCGTAAATCAGCGCGGGGCTGGATGGAGCCGCACCCCACCCGCCAGCACCCGGAGCTGCCCTGACCTCTCCCCCTTGCTGCAGTCGCTCCCCCCACCTCCCCTTGAGAGGACCGAAACTGCGGCAGAGGGGGAGGTTTAGGTTCGGGCGAGCGCCGGGCAGGGAAGGGGCGGACGGGAGAGGGAGCGAGGGAGGGGGAGCAGGTTGGACCAACAGCTGTCAGGGCTGATTTAGGGCGAGTTTCTGCTGCCCCAGATGGAGGGAGGGACCCGGCGCATTCGTGAGGGCTGCTGGAGCCCGACCGCATGCAGCATCCTGCGGTTGGAGTCTCGCTCCAGAGCTGCCGGTCGCCATCTTCTCCCCGGGCTGGCAAGGGGAGAGGTGGCCGCTAGCTTCGGTCCCCACGCCCTCAGTGTCATCCTGCCCTTTTCCCCACCATGGCAAGACAGGAACTGGTTAAAATGGGGCACGTGGCACTGCTGGAACCCAGGGCAGTGGCAGGTTGCCAGCTTCAGGCATATGGTTGGGTTTTATTTTAATGGGGCGCTCATAGATATTTAATAACTTGCATGGCTCTTTGTTTGCTTTTGATAATCGGGTAATAAAATAATTCAGGCTGATTTATACAATGCTTTACAGCTCTTCTGTGAATGAAAGTGCCTTCTGTAACTCGCAGGCATTTGGCTTTGTTACCTGTTCTCCTTAGCAGAGCCCTTTTATGCAGAAAAAGAACCCTCCCCCAAGCCCCGACCCACGGAAAGAATCGCGTGTGCGCGTTCCTGAGGAACCGCAAATCGGTGCCAGCTGGGGCAGCGACCGCTTTTCCTGGGCCTCCGCCTCGCTGTGCCCTGCTCTCCGCCTCGGGCTCCCAGATGCTACTTCAGGACAAATAAATAATAATAATTTGGCAAGAG
>NW_010421828.1:5363-6794 GCF_000710305.1 Buceros rhinoceros silvestris | reverse complement strand
ACAAGATTTTTCCTCCTTTTGGACGCTACGGCCTGGTTTGGGATTTGAGGTTCCCCTCGTTTTCCAAAGAAACGGAAAATCTTGTTCCCTAAACGGCACCTTTGCTGCCCTTAAGTCTCCGCATGGCTTTGGGCATCGGCTCTTCACCCCGAAGGGCCAGAAGGGCCAAACCAGCATCTCCGAGTCGCTCCCCGTGGCCGGCAGCTGGTGGTTCAGAGCAGGTTACTCCAGGTGACCCCATCTCCATCCCAACAACCTCCTGCCCGAGAGCCGGTAGCTGGGGCTGAGCAGGAAAACTCGGAGAGGGGGATTATTTCCCAGAGCCGGAATTTCTGTGCCTGCTGCCTGAGCTGACATCACATCGGGGCAGCTTCGGGTTCGCTGCTCCTCTCCGTGCCTCTGTTTCTGTGGCGAATTTTCCCTAAATTGCTTTTAAGGCAGATTCAGCCGGGTGATCGTTGAGCCAGTAAGTAACAGCACGTCTCCTCTTGTCTGCTGACCCCCTCCAGGAGATCTCCTCCAAGCCCGTCATCATCTCCACGCCGACTCCCACCATCGTGCGTCCCGGCTCGCTGCCACTACACCTGGGTTACGACCCGCTGCACCCTACGCTGCCCTCCCCGACCTCCGTCATCACCCAGGCTCCCCCCTCCAACCGGCAGCTGGGGTGAGTACGGAGGAGGGGCGCGCCTGCCCCGGTTCTTCTCCAGCACCGCCAGGTTTCCCGGGCAGTAATTAGGTACCTAAATAAGTTCGTTGATTGTCAGAACAACTGAGGTGCCGCGTTTCCCGCTGCGGCTGCTTGGGCATAAGGGCCTCGTTGCGGCGGCGTCTACAGACCCCAAATGGGGCCTGAGCGCAGGAAGCAGGAACTAATTGTCGTGGTGTAACGAAACGAGGCAAAACTCACCGCGGGGAGAAATTAAACCCAGTCTCCCAACACGGCGACATGACGCTGGTTGTCTGCGACGGGAGCGTGGCCCGAGCGGGGGCTCCTGAGTCGCTCGTGCAGCCAGCTGCAGCGGCAAGTGCTGGGTGAAAGCGGCGGGGAGGAAATCGTTCTGGCGCTGTAATGGCTTTGGGATGTTCTCTGACAGCTGCTGCCTCTGAAGTGTGACCTCTTCCGCAACCTGCCGCCCTCCTCCGCGGTCAGCATCCGCCTCGGGAGCTGTTCGTTTCAGCAGATCTAACGACCTGCTCCTTTTTTCCGCCCCTTGAACAATCTGGAGTGCTGGGTGAAAGCGGCGGGGAGGAAATCGTTCTGGCGCTGTAATGGCTTTGGGATGTTCTCTGACAGCTGCTGCCTCTGAAGTGTGACCTCTTCCGCAACCTGCCGCCCTCCTCCGCGGTCAGCATCCGCCTCGGGAGCTGTTCGTTTCAGCAGATCTAACGACCTGCTCCTTTTTTCCGCCCCTTGAACAATCTGGAGCG
>NW_010421828.1:4740-5203 GCF_000710305.1 Buceros rhinoceros silvestris | reverse complement strand
GAGCGAGGCTGCGGAGCGCTGGCTGCGGCGCTCACCAGCTTGGCGTGTGCTCAGGCAGCTCCGGCCCCGCAGGATGCAGGAAGCCTGTTACAATGAGCCCTTGGGAGAGGCTGTTCAGCCCCACTTCTGTTCTTTGGTGCCAGGATGCTGCTGTTTTGCTGTGCTCCTGGCCCCTTCCTCAGCTCCTTACAGTAACCAGGCCAGTTTTTTGGCCTGTCAATTCATATTTTTGTGTGTGTTTTGGCTTTGACCCGCTGGCCCCATCAATCCAGGTTTCCCGTCAGAAAGGTTGAAATCCTGTCTTGGGACATTAAGGGGTTAAGTGATTGTCTGGGGTGGCTTTGAAAGGGCATTATATTCCCCCTGTGACCCCGCGGGGCTGTTCAGAACCACATCCCCTCGTGCTTGGAGGCACAAAACCAGCAGAACTGGAGTAAACTGGACTTTAATCCCACCCCGGGGT
>NW_010421828.1:3812-4547 GCF_000710305.1 Buceros rhinoceros silvestris | reverse complement strand
CAGCCCCTCGAACCAGGGTCCCTGCCTTAGGGCCGGGGCGGCCGTGGTGCAGTTGTCAGCGTGATGGAAGAGGCTGTGACCCCCCTGGAACTCAGCTGATTCGGCTGGGCTTTTCAGAGCGTTCCGGAGGGTTTGGGAGGCTGGTGGCAATGAATGAAGCCGAGTGCTTGTGTTCCCAAGGCAGCCTGAAAAATCCCAGCCAGTTACTGGCGCGGTGAACACCCCGCTCTGACCCGCTTCTGCAGCTTCCTCCCAGCATCCCGGGCAGCCTCGTCCGTCCTCTTCCCTGGGGAGGCAGCAGCGATTCCGGTTTTCCTCCCTCCCCCAAAATCAGGTTCCCAGCAGCTCTGCTCTGCTCTCCCCGGCTCGTCTCTGCCTCCGTTCGGTTCCCTGCTGCGCTGTCATGAACGGAGGAGCAGGAGGGACCATTTCCTTCCTCTCCTCATCGTCAGCTCTGGCTTTTCCTCTGCTCTCCTTGAAAGGCTGAGCCTGGAGGGTCAGAGCCGGAGCCCGGGGGAGCTCTTGAGGCAGGGGATGCGTGTGCCCGGTTGTCACTGCAGGCAGAAGCGACGCCTTTTGCTCCTCTGCAGCGGAAAAAGCTCTTGGTGCTGTGAATTGGTCACAATCAGGCTCCAATGCGCTCAGCAGATCCCCCAGCCCACCGAGAGCAGGGCCCTTCCCTGTCCCCGAGCCCGGGTCAGGGCAGACACCGGCTAGCCCTCCCCCCCCGCCGGC
>NW_010421828.1:3420-3720 GCF_000710305.1 Buceros rhinoceros silvestris | reverse complement strand
CGGAGAGCAGGCCGTTTCCCTGTCCCCGAGCCCGGGTCAGGGCAGACACCGGCTAGCCCTGCCCCCACTCCGTCTTTAGGAGGCTGTTCACGGAAAACTAAACCCTTGCAAAGCCCCTCACAGGAGCTCAGTGGACATGGCTTATGGGCCAACGAGTTGCTGGGAGGCAGGAGGAGCTGCCCAGGTCTGCCCGGTGCCGGGCTCGGCCCGGGGGGACACTCCTGATCTCCCCGGGGAGGAGCCACAGCAGCCCCCGATGTGCTTTTCTGTCCCTTGAGGGGGGCATTGTGTCTCGGGGCT
>NW_010421828.1:2278-3315 GCF_000710305.1 Buceros rhinoceros silvestris | reverse complement strand
CGATTGTCTTTTCTGCCCCTGGAGGGGGGCATTGTGTCTCGGGGCTTCGGCAGCTGCGGCGTCACGAGTCGCTGCCAGCCTGGGCCACCTTGGCATGACATTGGCACATGCCAATGACCCTGAGTTACCTTCAACCCGTGCTCAGAAAGGGGACAAGGAGCCCAGATCCAGGCAGCAGAATTCATCCCTGCCTCTGCCCTGGAGCTGATGCAGCTGCCGGGATGGCGCGGAATGGAAATAATCCACGAGGACGGGAACTGTTGTTTCTGCAGGTCTCCCACGGGGTCCCTTCCGCTGGTGGTGCAGCTGGCCAACGGACAGACCATGCCGGTCCTCCCGGGCCCTCCCGTACAGATGCCTTCTGTCATCTCGGTGAGAGAAACCTCCGCCACAGCTCCGCACCGCACGGGAGGGGATGGCGGGGTGTTTTTTTTTTTTTCCCTGATTAAAGCTCCTAAGAAATCATTTGGCTGTCACTAACGTTATATAAATAGATGGTTCATGTTTATAGTCTACAAAATACATTTACAAGAAAAAGGCTGACTAATTCAGAGGTCAGCTTCTAATTCAAGGTTAGCGCTCAACAGTGGGTTGTTTTTTTTTTTTTCCCTGCCAAATATCTGCAGACACTTCCATTTTGTAAAAATTAAAATATATCTCCCCCTCTGTGCAAGATACGCCTGGAAGAGGAGGCGGAGGCGGAGGCTTTGGCAAGGCAGCACTACCGTGTGGATCGCACTAGAGGGCAATAAGTCTGGGAAAATGCGGAGCCTTGCCCGGCCAGATGGCTGGTGCCGTTGATCCAGGGCTGGGAGCCGCAGGGTCCCTGATTAGCTGCTTCCATTTGGAACAGCGGGTCTCCGCTGAAACCAGTCGAGCTTGCAGAGAACATGTTGGTCTTTGCAAGCCCCGGCCATCGCCAGCGCGTTAAAGAGCTGCTTCCCCAGCAGCCTGGCGGCTCCTGCTCTTCCCATACCAAGAGTTTGCCGAGGAGATTTGCCCGGCGGGCGGGTCGTTCGTGCTTCAAGCGCTCCCGA
>NW_010421828.1:1775-2138 GCF_000710305.1 Buceros rhinoceros silvestris | reverse complement strand
GGTTCGTCCTCCGACGCGCTCCAGCTCCCGCCGGGCCAGCCGGTGGAAATCCTGCCTGTCCTGCCGGGCATGGCTGTGGGGTTTGGAGTGAGTCACGGCCAAAACCTTCCGCCTCGGGGAATGGGAAGGCTGACGTCAGGGTAGGCAGAGCGCAGGCAGCTGCCCATAGCTTATGGGCACAGAAACACCTTTGCACCTTCCCGGTGACACGGTTTGCCCTCACAGCCGCACGCCCGAGGGCTGGTAAAAGCACAAATCCTTTTTTTTGCCCCAGTTTGGGGAGAGAGAACACTCCCCATCTTCGGTGGGGGGAGGCTGTGGCTTCCTCTGGCTGTTGTGGCGGCTTTGCAGTAGAGCCGAGCA
>NW_010421828.1:1313-1570 GCF_000710305.1 Buceros rhinoceros silvestris | reverse complement strand
GGGGAGTCTGTGGCTTCCTCTGGCTGTTGTGGCGGCTTTGCAGTAGAGCCGAGCAGAGAACCAGCGGGGCTCTGGTGCCCTCCCTCCTCTGGGCTGGTGGGGAAACGCCCCCCGGGCTGCTGGCCCTGGGTGACAGCTGCCGTGACTGACTCCCCGAGTGTCTGTCAGGGTTTACAGATGACCTCGGAAGGGGAATTCTGACTGAACCACGTCGCAGAACGCGCCGGCAAAAGCCCGGCAGCTTCCCAAACCCACGC
>NW_010421828.1:819-1103 GCF_000710305.1 Buceros rhinoceros silvestris | reverse complement strand
GGTGCCCAACATTCCCGGTATTCCTGGGCCGCCCATCAACAGCAGCGGGTCCATTTCACCGTCTGGACTTCCAGTGCACTCTGAAGCCAAAATGGTGAGTGTCCAACTGGGGAGGGTGTCCTGGCCACAGCGGCATCGCCGCCGCTTCACCAACCCCTCCTGGAGAAGCTCCGGCCAGAGGCTTGTTCCCCAGAGCGGCCGTGTCCCCAAACAGCCATCGCAGACGGTGTCCCAAATGCCACCAGCGCTATTAGCACCATCAGGCTGCGCTACTGGCAGGCAGC
>NW_010421828.1:0-567 GCF_000710305.1 Buceros rhinoceros silvestris | reverse complement strand
TCGGAGGAGCGCGGAGCCACGAGACGCTGCGCTGTGACTCCAGGAGCCTGTGGACGGTTTTCGTGGCCACCTCTTTAACCCAAAGCCTGAGGAAGAATTTTCCTCTCTCGGCTCAAAGCAGGTGCACAAAGGGGTGGGGGAACCAAAGTCTGCGACCAAAGAGCAGCGAAACCCCCCGGGTTTGGCCGAGATGGGGTAGGGGCAGAGGCAAACCCCCCTCTGAGGGTGCTGCTGAGATGTCTGTTTAATTCTCTGGACAAACTATTTAATTCCCTTAATTACTAGAATTTACCAGGTGCGATAGAAAACCTCATGTTTGAGGGCAAGTGAATCTCCGCTAAAATCTGTGGAAAGCCGAACTGGGAGTGAGGTTCAGTGCTTTTCTGTGCTGCTCCCGGCGCGCCCTGTTCTGGTGTCGTGGCCAGAACAGAGCTCTGAGTGGGGTGAGAGTTGTAAACTGAGGCACCAAGGAGCCGTCCTGCCCCGCTGGCCACTGGCTGGTGCCCAGAGCGGGAGGATGGAGAGTCCTGGAATCGTTCAGGTTGGAATAAAGGTGCTCTGGGTCAC
>NW_010421827.1:0-4142 GCF_000710305.1 Buceros rhinoceros silvestris | reverse complement strand
AGAGGCTACACATTGCAAAGAAAGTTTGTCCTGAAGAGTTCAACTTGAACCTGAAATGCAAAAGGTCAAAAGAACCGTGTTTCCCCATTCCGGGTTTATTTTCTTCCTCCCCACCTCTCCGGCGCAGACTGCGTGTGAGGGCTTATATTGGGAATGTGGGTGGAGTGGGAGGAGTAGATATATATGTATATACCCATTTATGTAATTAATACCACTGTTCTCTCTTTTCTTTCATGTCCTACCCAAATTAAAGTAATGATACGTGGTTCTCATTGTTTTTTTCTAATTAAATTGATTTTCATTCACTCCCTTAATTCTAGCCTGCTATGCTGTTTTTCTTTGCCCATAGCTGTAAGCAGCTGTTAAAGCTCCCATTGTTTTTTCCCAGATTGAACACCTGAGTTCTTTAGTTTAGCTCTGGGAGAAGACAAATATCCCCTGAGGCCAATTTGTCACTTTTGCAACCTTTTGGTTCTTTCAAACTGTGACAAACAATTCCCTAAATAGTTTGTTTTGTTTTGGGGGAAGATAGAGTGAACTATGCAGTCATTGAATACAAGATGGACCACTGCAAAAAAGGGAGTCAAGATTCAGTAAAGGAGCATAAATATTGCCCAGAGATTAGTACCATACAGTACTGAAGATAAAAGTACTTTCCGGAAGTCTACCGTTACCTTTTTCTGTCTTGTCTTTAATTCAGTTCTAATATTTCACAATTGGATGTTGAGGAGATAACTTGAAATAATCTCAATACTGACATTTCATATTAATTCATCAAAAAGGTACAGGTCTCCTGGTTTTTGAGAACATTGCTTATGAGTATTCCATGGTTTGTGATTTTTGTTATATGACATCCAAGTAGTACCAGAAAATAGAACTTTCTGATATCACTGAGATTTAGCCTAGTTTAGGTCTTCTAAGATTTTTAGTACTGTTTTATTGCGCTGCTGGGCTCTTTGCATATTTGCCAGAGTGAAAGAAGCACTTTGCACCTTTGGAAGAAGAAATTTTGACTGATGTTGATCCTTCCTTTCAAATTGGCCTTCCTCAGACCAAAATTTGCATGAAGTTGTCAACTTCCTTTTCCCTAACATTTCTGTGACTTTCTTTTCTGAAGAATCAGGATTATCATAATCAGAAATGAGCTATTGAAACGTGTTCTCTAGGTGCTCTAGATGAGTATTTTATTCTGTATCAGATTTTTTCTCTTATTTTTAGCAACTCAAAAACAAAACATCAGCACAGTCCTAACCATAACCCTAACTCAGTAGTCAATGAATAGACAGATACTTTCAGATCAAATGTCTGTACACTTGAATACACTTGAAGATGGCATTGTAAGCACATTTCACTTTAATTTCTCAGACTGCTAGCAGTCTCCACCATCTCAGCCAATAGATAATTATGAAGATTTGCTGGTACCTACTGTCACTTGGCAGGTAGCTATCAAATGGTCTGCTTAGAACTATCTAGACTGGGCTCTTGTTCCTTCAAAAGAGAGTTGATCACTTTATGACAATCATTTTTAAGTTCAGTTTCTGTAAATCTTCACTTCTGTGCATAGGTGGCAGTCACAGAAACCCTTGAATCAACCATAATGGTGTTTAAAGGTGGGTTGGTTGTTTTTTAACTCTGCATACATCTTTTTATTTATTTATATGCCAAAGACTAGAATGTCAGAATTTCAGGATATTTCAGAAATATTTGGCTATTCAGTATTACTCACAGGCCTAAAAATGCTAGTGTTTATCACTGAGTTGGTAGAATAAATATGTAAGATTTTATTAATTAAATTTGACTGAATTTTTAAAGTACTTCTTTTATATGTACAGTAATATTTGTGTCAACAGAGAAATATATTTATGTATCTTAAAACCTAAAAAATATTAAGAAGGTTCTGTTTAAAATGTAGATGTACACTTTCACTCAAGGTATAGACACATCACCAAAACTGTTACCTCATTTCAGCTCAATTGTGAAAACTGTCTTTGTCAACTAAAATGTTTAACTTCTGGTAAATATTGTTGAAGTAAATGCATACTAAATCTACTTGGAGCATGTAAAGACCACACTTGCAATCAGCTGTGGTATATCAATTGACAGTGAAAACCTGTTAGGCTGTGGTAACATATTTGTGTTTAAGCATAAGGCCCTTCACACATTACATGGTGTGCACATGTTCTCTGGTGCTTTTGCATTCACCTGTCTATACACATCTCCTTTCCGTAGATGTCTACCTACATTTCGTTTCCATAGAAATAACTTTAGACCTTTTTTTTTACTACATATACTTTCACATAGCTGATAAATAATTTTAAGGGCTACAAAAATATGTTGTTTATTCTGCATTCCAAATCACCATCTTTAGGGCAGAATGTATTTTTTCAGTGCTTTCTAATCATTAAAATTTTAAAAAGTCAATATAGTGTTTACAAACACAATTTAATGACCTTTATTGTCGTAGTATTTCATGTTTGGTATTCCATGGTTTCATACTTTGAAAAAAATTTTCCCTCTCCTGAGGCCTAAAATGGGAAGGGTTTAGCTCCGCACTAATAAAAGATTTCTTGTATCAAAAATCATTCATTACTTTCAAATCTACTATTTCATGGTGGTATAGGGTTAGAAACTGGAACTCACTGATACCTAGGGCAATCTTCAGAGGACACTGCCAATGAAGAATGGAAAATTTTTCCTCACATACAGGAAGGACAGATACAGACACAGAATTGTTTGTATTGAAAGTGACCTCTGATGGTCACCTGGTTCAAACCCCCAGCTCCAGCAGGGTTGCTCAGGGCCATGTCCAGATGGCTTTTGAATATTTGCAAAGCAGGAGACTCCACAAACTCCCTGGGCAATTTGTGACAGTGCTTGGTCATGCTGACAGTGAAAAAGAGTTTCCTGATGATCTGAGGAAACCTCCTGTGTTTCACTGTGTGCCTATTGCCTCTGGCCAGACAGCACTGAAAAGAATCATAGAATCATAGAATCATCTGGTTGGAAGAGACCTTAAAGATCATCGAGTCCAACCGTTACTCCTGTACTGCCAGGGTCCCTAAACCATGACCCTCAGCACCAAATCCACACGGTTTTTAAACACCTGCAGGGATGGGGACTCCACCACCTCCCTGGGCAGCCTGTTCCAATGTTAATAACCCTCTCTGTAAAGAAATTTTTCCTAATATCCAACCTAAACCTCCCCTGGCGCAACTTATGGCCATTCCCCCTCTTCCTGTCATTCTTAATATGGGAGAAGAGATCGACCCCCACCTCCCTACAACTTCCTTTCAGGTAATTGTAGAGAGCAATAAGGTCCCACCTGCGCCTCCTCTCTTCCAGACTAAACAGTCCCAGCTCCTTCAGCCGGTCCTCATAGGACAAGTTCTCCAAACCCTTCACCAGCTTCGTTGCCCTTCTCTGAACCTGCTCCAGCACCTCAACATCCTTCCTGAAGTGAGGGGCCCAAAACTGGGCATGATATTGAAGGTGTGGTCTCGCCAGTGCTGAGTACAGGGGAACAATCACTGCCCTGCTCCTGCTGGCCACACTGTTCCTGATACATGCCAGGATGCCGTTGGCTTTCTTGGCTGCTTGGGCACACTGCCGGCTCATGTTCAGTCGGCTGTCAACCAGTACACCCAGGTCCTTTTCTGCTGTGCAGAGCCTGGCTCTATCCTCTTTGTGCCCTATAATCATCCTATAGTCATGTTTGTGGTCCTTTGTTGGACTCTCTGCAGTGTGTCCCTGTCTCTCTTATACTGGGGAGCCCATTACTGGGAATGTTACTCTAGGTGTAACCTCACCAACACTGAATAAAAGGGAGACATCTCCTCCCTCAACCTGCTGGCAATCCTTTGCCTAATTCAGTTGAGAACACCATTCCCCTTCTTTGCTGCTAGGGCACATTGCTGGCTTGGTGTCCGCCAGGATCCCCAGGGCCTTTTCTGCAAAACTGATTTCCAGATGTTCAGGCAACAGCAGAGATTTGTGGATGTGGTTATTTACCCCTCAGTGCAGGACTTTGTATTCAGCTTGATTGAACTTCCTGAGGTTCCTGTTAGCCTATTTCTCCAGCATGTTAAAGTCGTTCTGGATGGCAGCATGACCCTCTGGTGTATAAGCCACTCCTCCCAGTTTTG
>NW_010421826.1:545-1067 GCF_000710305.1 Buceros rhinoceros silvestris | reverse complement strand
GAGGCGGTCCAGCACCGGGCGGGAGACCGGGGCCAGCCCATTGGAGAGCCGCTGCCCAATGGCCCCCGGGTCAATATCCTCCACGCTGCTGGCGTTGACGATGACATCCACTCCCTGGAGGGGTGGCAAACAGCCGTCAGGGACTGGAGCTGGCACCCCAGCAACACCGTCCTCCTCCCCAGCATCACTCACCTGGAAGAACTCGGCGATCTTGGCCACGTGGCTGGCGCAGGCACACTTGCGGGCGTCCGGCACATCCTCACCCACCTGTGGCAGGCCGGGAGCAGCTGAGCCAGGGAGGGGTGGCAGGGTGACCCCCACCCCGCTGACCACCATGGGGCAGTGGGAGCATGGGGCACCCACACACCCCCCAGAGCAGCCACCTCCCTCGCACCCAGCCATGGCCCTGCCAACGCTGCGGCCCTGGTGGGCACAGCACAGGCCTCCCCGGCATGATCCCCCCCACTTACCCAGTTGACGAGGACATATTTGGGGAGCACGGCTTGGGGGTCCTTGACGCTG
>NW_010421826.1:0-382 GCF_000710305.1 Buceros rhinoceros silvestris | reverse complement strand
AAAAGCCATCCATCACCTTCTGGATCTCAAAGTGGCTGGAGAGCGCTAGCAAACCTCCACCTGTCATGGCACCCATGTCCACGTCAGCACATGTCCACCCTGCTCCAGGCTGGGTGCCAGGGAAAACACCGGCAGAACCGAGCCAGCTGCTTACCTCCCGATGCTGCCAGCTTCAGGTCATCAGAGCCATCCTCGTACGTGTAGAGGGCCCTGGGGAGACAGCATAGGTGAGCCACAGCTGGAGACGGCGTGGTGCAGCCCCTTACCACCCCATCCTGCTAACACCGAGGTTAGGGCAGGTCCTGGGGACCAGCCAGGTGTCCCCAAGCTGCCATGCAACCATCCCAATCCCCTGTCCTGTGCCACCACAAAGGGGCAGGCT
>NW_010421825.1:21161-49303 GCF_000710305.1 Buceros rhinoceros silvestris | reverse complement strand
CAGCAGCAAATCAGTATAGTACACAGAAGCAGTTATGGTGTGAGATACTACCTCATTTCTACTGTAGCACCTGGTTAAAAATATGCTCAGTATCCTTTGGGCTCTGACCTGCACACGCTGAAACAAAGATAGGGATGAGTTTACAGATGAACACAGGATCTGGCAGTGAGCACACTAAGTCATTTCTCTGCTCTCCTCCTGCACCTTATCAGTGACATTTCCCTAACAGCACAAGATGCAGCACCAGGCTCACTGCATTTCAAGTCCCCAAGGACACGTGCTCAGATACTCCCAGGGATTACACTTTATCTGGCAAGCACCAGAGTAAAAAGTGAAAGCATTAGTTCATTTTGCACACTGGATGTTCACATCTACAGACACTCCAACTCAACAGCAGAGGAGATAATGGATAAATGGAAGAATTTCGCTAAAATCTCTTAAAAACCCCACCTTTGAGTTTGCTGTTCATTTCAATAGCAGTGACTTCTATGCAACATCACTGCAAAGAATATTTTGAAAATCTGTTAGCTGTAAACCAGGCAAAACCTCTTCTTCTCCTACACATACAGCCCTTTAAGAAATGTCTAACCCCCTTCATAGCACAACCTGCATTTCTTATTCTCTGGCACAGAACAGCAGACACCAACCTGCTCCACTCTCTCCATTTTACACTTTCAGATCGGTTTGGCAGTCCAGAGCTGGGGAGGGGGAAAGGGAGGAGAGGGAAATGTGCTGCTACGCCTTTCTCTGTGCTACTGCTGTAAGAAAACATGATGATGGGATTAGGGCTAACTATTGAACTAAAGGGAAGTGTTCCACCTAGAGACCGTCTTCACCAGGCAAGGCAACGGGCAGGTTACCTGCAAACGGACACTCTTTTAGGACTGAATATGCCTGCTGGTTCTGTGGTAAAAAATGACGCAGAGGTATTGCCCCAGTAGTAATTAACGATGTTAATCTTCTTCTTCCTCTCTGTGGTGATAAAAAGAGTCATTTTTATATTTAATTAATGCAGAGGATCATTTTGGAAACTGGCTAATGAGGCTCTGATCACATTACCATGAAAATGTGCATTAACACCGCAACTGAGGAGGCTGCTTCATGTGCAGAGAATCCACTTTGTAATTAGCCCACTGTGAAATGAATCACGTCAGGAGGAACTCGGAGGGAATCAGTCGGCAATGGGCACTTAGCTGCTGCTGTGCCAATAGACCACCAACACCGTAAGCTGTTTTTTCTCCCCCGCACTGCCTGTCAGCAGCAACGCAGTCCAAAACTGCAAACGTTCAGCCTCCGTCAACGGCAATGTGTCAAAGCCAGGACAAATTATAGAGAGGGAGAGAACAGACGCTGAAAGGCACTAAACTTTAGGATGCGAGGGTCTGCTGTGCCAAGAGGAAAACACAAACAAAAAGCTGCAAATCAAGGACTGATTCAAAAGGATCCGAGCAAAAATGATGGGCTATTGTGGTAAGTGCTTGTTTTGTCTTTTCTCATCTTATTCTGAAAGAGCTGGGAATACGTTAACAGGACACTGCTAGACTGCTACAATGCTGAAAGAGACACCCAAATATCTAGATAGGATTAAGATCTTTGTCTGGTAGTAAACAGAAATAACACACACAATGAATGAACAAGCAGCACACCTCACTCGTGGAAACCCTGTTGTATTCAGTACCTGTTTAAAGGTGACAAGCATGTTTCAGAATCACTTCAATTTTAATTAATTAATCTGAAAATTTAACATACTTCTTGGCCAGAACAGACATGCCATAAAAACTTTGTTCCTTAACTTATAAATACCTGAGATCACAGACCTAACACTTTCCAAGGCAGCAGTGCAACTTATCTGAAATCAGGCTTATTACCAAAGCCAAAGGCTCCCTTTAAACATCACCGATACAGTTCAGTGAAACTGCTGCTATATGACTGACATCTTGGCAGAAGATGCACAAAAATGTTAAAAGAATCCCACAGGAAGTCATCTGAAGGGGGAGTGGCAAACGATCAGAAAACAACAGGCACCCAAAATACTGATAATTACCCACTCACCCCCCCAAACAACTTAGCTAGCAATTTTGCAAAGAGAAAAAAAGGCAAAGCTAAACAAAAGCATCTCTACTTACTCTCTGCAAAGAATACAGATTTTTACTCTGGAGGTACAGGTAATATCCTCTGCACTCACCTGTGAAACTTCATAGAGCAGTTTGTAGTGCTCCTCTCTCTTCTGAAAAGTGCAGAGATTGCAGCCCATCCTAATAAGCAACACAAGAGCAAAGCCTCTAATTTCCCCAGCACTGCAAGGCAAATGCACTGACAGGGAATCACCCTCCAGACTTGACTACTGTTTTTCATCAGTCACTCCAGCCCCGAAACACAGGCACACCACTGTTAGCTGGAAGCACAAGGCAGGGCAGTGTATAGCAGCATGCTCTTCTTCCCTTTCCCTAACTATCTCGCACTCACGTATACACACACAGAGTTTCGACTCAGTTCATGGCAACACTCCCCCTGTCTCTGCATCAGTGCACATGACTACACAGATTCTCACTCATGAATATTAATAGCCTCTCATTGATTATTTATGACAGAACGTGTTAGCGGGGAGGGGTGTCATAGCTGCTGCTGATGACAGATGAATATTCACTAATTAAGAAGCAAATGTACTGTGGTTAAACAAAATTCACTTGTGTCAATACCATCTCTGTTTATTAAGGTTAGAGAGACTAAGCCTCACATATTTCACCCACGCTCGCCTTAATTTTTACAGTAATTGTGATACTAATTCATGAAAGGGGGTGGCAAAGGCACAAGTCAAGTCTTATGTTAGGTCTCCGCCTTGTGCAACAGGGATCATGTAAAATATTTGGAAGCATTTTAGGACAGTGCTTGTGAAATCTGAGCTGATGTTGCTAAAAATTTAAAGCAAAGAACAATGGAGAGAAAATTAACCCAGATGGCTCTACTGCTAGCTTCACCTTTGACACTGCCCAATTTAGCCAAAATTCCGGTGTACTCATAAAAGTCAGGAGTCCATAACAACTCGTCATACATATCCAGTATACATGGAAACGCAGGTCTGCCTGATCTGGTGCGTCTTATATATATACACACACATTGTACTGTTTATTAAATAATCTTGCATTCAAGTCTCTTCTGGCATGTAAAACAGATTAATAGCAATTATAGCCCTAATTTATAAGAAACTCAACAGATATACCCTTTCGGACTCCCAGATATCAAAGCTTTTATTATAACATGCCATTATATCTAATTTGACCATTTGGAAATTAGATTTTAATGGCTCCACAATTTTCAATGTGTGTATAAAGGCAAGGATGCATTTAAAATTAAACCCACATGTTAAATGTTAAGGCCAATGGAAACCACACTTAATTCCAGGCTGACACCAATTCCTATACTGTATACCATGTAATCCATTGCTAGTTATGCAAGATAAGAAGCCATGACAAACCAAGACAGAAAATAAAAAAGTTACTTCTGTTTTATCGCTCCTTTCTCAGCAACTCTGTTAATCAAGAACTATGTCCTTGTTTCAAAGCATCTTTAATCTGGAGGGGATAGCAGGTGGGATCCAAAGCAGAAATAATTACTTGGAAACCAATGAAACCAGTTAGTTAAGATTGACACTTGGCCCTAAAGAGTTGTAATTACTAAGCACTGATGTACAACTACTATTTATTTTTTTGGGTGCAGTTTCCTAAAAGTGCTTTGTCAAACATTTAAAATCAATAAAAGGAAATGATTCTAATGAGCACTAATTGTTAACAAATTGGCTTTGCATCTAGCAGCACCTCAAACACCACCAACACCGGGTAGCAAGCAGATCAACAATCACGTGCTGCTTATCAGTCCTGTCCCTTGGGATGTAATAATCCAATTTTCTGGGCCTTAATTTTACCTAACAGCCGGGATGAAAGCCAAACACAGAAACCTACAGGAAAAACTGGACCATTACTGCAAACTCTGCCTATTACTAAAGTTTGCTAGAACCTCTATGTAAATTACAGATAGGTTGAGACTAAATCTTAATTAAATTTCATCTCCTTTAATAAAAGAGCAGAGTCAGGAGGAATCAAATAATGACCATTAACAGAGCAAGCTCTTCTTGTATTAGCTTCCAGCACTGTTCTGAAACATAGCATTAAGATTAATTTTTATTTGGTAGAAGAAACTGAGCAGGCGGGTTTGGTTCTGAATGTTCCCAAAGTCCAAGGGCTTCAAAGCCGAACCATGGAGATGGGCTCCTTATTGTTAGAAAGAATCAGCCTGTGTTCTTCTCCACACTCCCATGAAATGCTGTTCATGCTGAGAGGTTTAAACACATGAAGCAACAATCAACTCAGTCTTTGAAGGTTTATACATTGTGAGGTGCAGAAGGATTCTCAGATGTGTAAATTTTGAACTTAAGAAAGTCAGATCAATGAACAAGACAACAGTCATGCAAGGACAACCATGCCATCTCCCAATGAAAGTGTTCTCTCCTTCCAACTGACACAACTTCTTCCTCTGACACATACGCAGTCTGAAAGCTAAACTACATTCGTAAAAAGAAACATGATTTACCCTGGTATATTTTCGATAGTTCCTTAAAACTAGTTCTTAAAACAGAAGGGGGGAAAGAGGATATATTACTACAGGAATCCAGCTGTAAAGGTAAAAGAAACAAACAAACACCACCAACAAAATCCAACAGACAAAATAAGCAATGGAAAACTACAGTTAATCTTTCAGTGGTTTCCCCGACAGTCTCTCTTTTTTTTCACTGCTCTTCCTCTGTTTCTTTTGTTTCCTTCTCTGAAGCTGACATAGGCTTCTCCAATCATTTATCAAGTGTCTGCCCTCTGCCCATACATAGAGTAAAAGGGTTCTGTCTTCTGCTTCTGCAGCCACTAATGGGCACAGTCTGCAGGGCTGAATAGATTCACTGGAGAAGGTGCACTTCCAAGTTCTTGAGCTCCATCTAAATAAGCTGCTTTGATTTTATGTGTGGTCAAAATACCAAACCTTTTGCAGCACAGAATGACACACAAGGCAAAACCTGACTGAACTTACTGACTAAAATTAAATACATGATGTCCTTTGGCCAAGTTGAATTTAACGTTGAGGAGAAAGGAATCTTTCTTTCCTTCCTTCTCTCCCTCCTCTTCAGTCCCCTCCAACATCAAATCTGTAGCTAAAGGGACCAAAAAGGTACTAAAACATAATCAAGTAATTCTTATTCTACATGTAATTCAAAGATATTTGAATAATTCAATGCTTTTCTTGATTGTAGAGTTCTCCATGTTCATCACCTATAATTTAATATTACCATAAAGTCTAAAATCATAATTTACAGCCAAACTAGGAATGCAATAATGCAAAGGGATGGAATTTAATTTCAAGAGAGTCACTGCAAAATTTCTGTTAACATTTTCAAACAAGGTGCCCTTGTTTAGGTCCCTTAATTCATTTTAACTATCTAGGAGATGACTTACATGTTTCGTATATAGTTTCCTTATGGAGGTATGGAAGTGTCTAATTATAAGCACCCATGATTGAAAATTCATCATTGCAAAAAATTCAAGGGAATGACACTGCAAATTAAAGGCCACTTACTACTTTATATCTTCTTTATCGTGCAGCTAAAGTACATTTAATAAAATATAACATTCATTTTTAGTGAGGATAGTAAAGTTTTGGGAGCAAACTCAGTGGTGAAACTCAGTGAAGCAAATGCAGAATTCCAAGTTTCCTTTGCATGCCCTTGAATTCACAGTCTCCTCCAGAATTTACCAATCCCACTGGATTTACTCTGTAAATTTTGAAGAATTCCTAGAATTTAGCTCACAGAATAGTTGACAATGCAATTTACAGTCTTAGGACTGCATACCTGTAAAACAAAAAATACCATAAGAAAAAGAGAGTTGGAGAAACCCTTTGCTTATCCACAGTGTCCTAAACAAAGGCTCAAACTCATAAGGCTTTATCTCAGTCTGGACAGATGTTTTAGTTCCTCATAATAATTAGTGCTTTTCGTACAGCCTCAGCTGCTGGAATCAGGTGATTCCAGTCAGTTGCATCAGTCAGTTTGTACATGAGGAAAAACAAAACTAATAACAACAAAAAAAGGATTTTTCCAGCCCATGATTGCAGAGAAAAATTAAAAAAAACCTCCAGTAAATGTAACCCAGACTCAGAATTTGCATACAAGCTAACTAGCTTGAACTTTACAATAACATAATGTATATTACCCAGTAGGCTAAATGAAAGTGGAAACTATGGAAGTACAGAGTCATTGAAATGGACTTAGGCTCAAATAAAATCTATTTTGGCAAATGTAAAAAACTGGAAAATTAAACCACACTCCCTAAAAAACATACATGAAACTCTAACTCAAGGTAAAAATGCACTATAAGTTTTCCACAGAACACACTTAAAGAACGCATGATTTTAAAAAAAGTAAGAATGTGCATCTACAATAAAACACAACATTTGCGTTTGTTTGCAGGAATGTTAATTTATGTCCATAGGAAAGACACTTGTTTAAACTCATATCCTTTATAACAGCCACTGAGGCTTCATGCATTGCTCAAAGTCACAGCAACAATAAGGGTGGTAGGAAAAAAGGCATGACATGGCATTTCCATCTTTGGTATTTTCCAGGAGGACTGTAATTTATCTGAAGACTATCCAGGTCTATCCAATGGTAACTCAAATGGGCTCCATATGTAGAATCTTCCACTAGGCTCAGATGCCTCCGGGAAGGTAGGGAGCATCTACAGCATCATATGACATAAGTCCAGCCTATTGATTTTTTTTGTTTTTTCCATCCACGGTTAAATTGACACTAATCTATAGGATTTCTGGTCCAAAATGTAAATGCATGTCTAGGGAGAAATAGAAAGCAAACACATGAAGAACTTTCTTTGCCATGATTGCTTTCAACATGTTACTTGACCCTTTTGATCTACGCCAAAAAAAAAAAATCAAATGAATCCCTGTTTATCTACCATTCCCATGTGAATGGGGGGTGTCTAGCCTTCTTTAGGAAAAGTACCATTCCTTTACCAGGTCTACTGGACAAACTTCAGATGGTTCAGACACCTTTTTTTTTTTAATTATTTCTCAAAGTTTCATCCAGAATATTATTTTCTGAGGGTTTTTACTCTGAGTGGCTTCCTTATCGTTTATTAAACTGCTGTCATAATCAATAGCAGAAGTGTTGCAGAACACCAAGAGATGCCTATACTGAATTTTAAGGCCTTAGGAATACACAAAGACATGAAGTAGACGGTGTCAGTTAAACTGAGACAATTGGTCAACGCTGGTCCTGAATCTTCTCTAAACTAAGGTCAAGGTTAACAAGTTCTAAAAGAAACAGGACTTTCTCTTGACTTTCTCTACCTCATCAGTTAATTACAAGGAAACTATTTGACACTCCTCTGGGTTTTTTTAACCATGTGATCATGTGAAACCAGGATTGATAGCTCTTTACTGCACTAGAGAGTTGCAACACTAAGGAGTGTACAGTGCAGAACTACTCACAAATAGGCCTGAAAGGATTTAAAGGAAAAGACAAAATTTTATTCAGGTTAGCCAAACCTAGAATGGCTGAACAGAGTTGTGGCAAAAACCTCAGATTATAGATAAATTTGGATATGAAGTCCCATCTCAACATACATTAAATAATGCAACTTAGGGAACATTGCTAAAATATCCATAGTCTCTAAAGAAGCTATTTCTACTCAGAAAACAGATCTGGAGTTGTGGATAGTTTCCTTGAATTACAAGTTCAATGTTTAACCACAGCAAGAACTCAAAGAAATGTGAGGAATTTTAGGAAAAGACTGACAACAGAGCAGAAACTGTCATCGAGAAACTGCACGAATCACAGCAATCCCCACATTTGAATAGAGCCAGCAGTGCGGCTCTTTCCATCTCTAAATCATGTGAAGGAAATGAAAGAGCTATGAAGAATAGATGAGATACACAGATGTGTAGTAGTTCACTTTCTCTGCATCTTTCATCTTAATCTATAATTTTTTCCGTCGTACGGAAGCCATTCCTTCTCACATTACACAATGAAATAATCAGACAATACATTTAAAGCAACAAAAGGAAGTCTGGATTTTTTTTTTCCCAAGTAATTTGACTGTGGAACTCATTATCAAAACTCACTGGAAGCAAAAAGCAGAAATGGGCTCAAAAAGGTATTAGACAACTTTACGACAGATAACTGTCAGTAGTCATCTGCCTGCTTAGGAAGCTTGTAATTCACCAACTCCTGGGAGCTATGAGAGACAGTACAGCATCAAGATTTCTCTCCGTGCATCCCCTTGTTGATAGCTTGCCTGTGTTTTATTGTTGGTCTCTTCAGAAATCTAATATTGGCAGTATGACCCCTTTACTAATTGAATTCCGAAGATCCACATTTACCAGTTCTTGCACAACAAGCTGGAATACATACTAAACTGAAAGTTCATTAGCTAACATTAGCTGGTAATACACCATATAGTCCAACTGCATTACAAAGCTTTATTAACGATTGCATAACGACTTTGGACTTCAAACATACTTATGAAAGTATGTTTTATTATCGTCCTCACTGATTTCAAAGTTTTTCAAGCTACATCTGTTAAACAAAAAAAATCTGAATTTTCCCCCACACCTGAACATTAAATCTATGTGGGAAAGAAAGACCTTCCGGAACTGAGATGTTACCCTCCAAGTTCAGGCCTAGACCTAACAAAGGTAAATATCAATGACACACCTCAATGGGAAACTGAGCTCACAGTACAAAACTCTAATTCAAAAGCTGAAACAGCAGGGATTGGTTCAGAGGATGACAGCAGCAGTAAGGATTCCTTGGCTCTGTTCTTTTCTCTGATACTTGCATCATCAGAAAAACCTTCCCTTTTAATGTTCTTATAAAATAAGAAGACACCTGTCTTGCCAGAGCATTAATTCAATGAACCTTTTAAGATTTTTCAGAGCTTTTCAAATATTGTATTATGGAAAGCTGTTACACCCATCCAAGTTCTTCTGTTGAGGCCACCCACCTAGTGTCCAGCCCTCAAATATAACTAAAATGTCTTGTGTGGATCCTTAATTAAAAGTTTAAGAAATACTCAGAGAATGCTAATAAGTATAAAAGTACAAAAGAAAAAATTACTCATGACTTGAGAAAGTCCCTTGCTAAAAATGACGACGACAGCAAACTGAAGGATTAGAAAAACTAAACAAGAGATATACTTTGCCAGAGTGATGGCTGAACATGTCTTCTTCCCAGAGTAGCTAAAATATACTTGCTAGAAGTAGGTTGGACTGTTTTCTTTTTGGTTGCCTTCCAGTTCAAACACCATTACAAGAGTAGTTTTTGCACATCTGAGTATTTCAAAAGTGAAGTAAAAATTCTAGAGAAGGATAGCCTGTCATTAATAATGCACTACCATTATAGAGACATTTACCAATACAGTCACTTCACTGTTCACTTTCAAAGCTCGTACAATTGACAATCTGGAAGAACTGTTGAGGAATACATGCAATATAATAGCTTATTCTGTCTTGCCCTGTATAAACAGCCTACTGTGCCCTAGAAAAACACCCCAGGATTTGCAAAGTTTTCATGGCCTTGAATGGATTTTCATGGTATTGAAGCACAAAAGGAGATTTGTACTGAATCATGCCATAAAGGCCATAAAGGCTTTGCTCCTTTGCCAAAGCATAAAGATGCTGTAATGTAACTGTCAGAAGTTCATGTTGTTATAGTAAAAAATTCTGCAACATAAAAATGACCTAAGTATTTAAAGGAGGAGTGAGGTGGAGGGGAGTTGGTTGATCTTGTTGATCGTGACTTCATCATCCTAAAATGAGTATTAGGTGGCCTATGAGATTGAATCTCAAATCTGGCTCCCACACACCTGATAGAATGATGGATGCAGCAGCACCACACAATACTGCAGGAGAAACCGTCCACACCACTCCTGTGTCTGACAGCTGGCTAGTTTGATTTAGAATTACAATTTGAACTGAAATCAACTCTGTTTGTTGACAGTCATTAACTGACTACCATAAAAGCGCCATTAATTCTGTTGTAGTCAGCAAATGCTTTGTAATGATCTAAAACGAATGCAGCCCCCCTCCTGTAAAATCCCCACAGTGCCAAAGGCTTACTTTGTACACTGTTTGGGCTTTCTAAAGCCTAAAATCACTGCCAGTGCACCTGCTTTCTAGAAGATCATTAGGTAAAAATCCCAGTGAAGCCCAATCAACCTGGCTTTAGTTACCTTACCGTCTGCTCTAGAAGAAAATTAATGTTATTAGATGTGTCTTTCCCTGAAAATTGCTGGTGTTTGGTTACTGTGCCAGCTGTCTGAGAGGTGTGTGGGTCTGCGGGACGCTGACCCAGCTGGCTGCCTGAGCAAAGTCCCAGTCCCGACCCCTGCACTGGTGCCACTGGGACCCCATGCCAGCTGCTTCCCCGCCAGCGCTGGGGCACCTCAAGCCCCTGCAGCACACCAGACATCAGCCTTGCCAGTACACCCCCCACCAAGCCCCAGCTCCCTGCTACACGCACCCAGGGCTCGTGAAACAGCAATGCCAGGTCTGAAATCAGGTGTAAGGAGTTAGGAAGAAAAATGATAGAAAGAGCGAAAAAACTCCTGCAGAGCCACATGGATGGAGACAAATGAAATCCGATTAACAATGCCTCTTTTTCTTCTATTTTGATGTCCTATGGAAAAGAAATTAGCATAGCAAATCCTGCTTTATATCTGAATGAAATTTCAGATCCTTGGTCCTAAATCTGTTCTTTCTTCCTGGAATAAAAAGTCAAACCTAAGAGCTTGTCAGCTTCAGAAGGGGTATTTTACACATGCCATCTGTTTCCAGGGGTGGGTGCCTGACTGGCCATTGGTGCCCGACCACAGGGACATGTCTGCCACATCAGCCTCTGCTCAGTTCCTACTCCCTCCCTGTGCTCCGCTTCAGCACGACTGCAGCATGCCAGGACTTCTGGTTTGTCTAAGCCCTCTGAACGGGGCTGTTAAAACCACTTTTTGAATATAGCTTCCTTGAATAGCCAAAGGACAATGTACAATAGAGGGAAAGCATTCAATCACATTACAGTGAAAGAATGTGAAAATTAAAGTGGAGTGCCTAACTGGTATTCGGCACAAAAACCACCTGAAACTCTACAAACAACAAAATCACTTAAAAGAAGCCTTCAAGTGGGAAGCAGGGCTTGTAGAGGCATGGGTTTCCTTCACTTTACCAAGACTGAAGCACTTCAAAATCCCCAGTATTCTGAAGATGAACCCCTTAGCAGCCTTCTTCACCAGTAAGTATCAATAGATGAAATAGTAGCAACACCAGTGCAATTCATTTGGGATGAAAATCTTCCCCAATTAAACCTTCACACAATGAAAGCACTATCTCCCTAAAGTTTTGCGTTTTGGATTTCAAAACACACTCCTCTTAAAAAACATGCCGGAGCTCCCTAGTGCATTTCATTTGTCAATATCAGTCATAAATAAAGATAAGCAGAGTCTAGAACAGAGAAATACAATAAGAAACGAAACAGAAATCTCTTGCTCAAAGACCCTCTCCTTCGTAATTCTCCGCTGATGTTTTCTCCAGTCCTTGGGCTAGAAAAAGGATGATCTTTAAAGGTCTCTTCCAACCCAAACTATTCTGTGATTGTGTGATTTATCTGAATGTATTTACCTGGAAATGTCCACCCTGCTCTGTCCAAGAGTGCAGCAAGTGCCCTTGGGATCCTTAGGCTTTACCAAAAGCAAATGATGGTATTTCTTAAAATTAACAATAAAATAAAATTATATCCTTGAAGGATGGACATTTTAGGAGATATTGTTAGGACTCCTCTGTTTCAAAAAGTTCAAGGCCATTGTACAACCTTTGCCAGCTCCTCCAGCAAGCCAGGTCATGTACTTATATTTGTAAGAAAGTAAAGATGCTCACACACAAACACACCCCCTCCTCGTGCACCTGCACCTACCCGTCCATTTGCCCACTCAGACCAAAGCACTCTGCTGTAATACAAAAATAGATAAACCTGGTCTCATATACTCCAGAGACAATTTCAGCATTACTGAATCATTCAACCTCAAAAGGAAAGCAACGGGTTTCAGGCCAGGCAGACTTCTCCTGTGGCTAAATCTGCCCACATTTCTACTTGTCCATAAGAAGTCAGCCTCCACATTTTCAACTCATTGTCTATGGAGAGGAGAGAAAGATGCTCTCATTTACTACAGGGGAGGAAGTGACATTTGTAAAAATGAATTTGTGTATCAGGCTTCCAACTACAGGTGGTACGTGAGTGTGTACACTGGAGGGAAAAGCAGCACATTTTCAAAACTCACTTGTATTTGATTTTTACAGAATTACACTTCTCACCTTATAAACCAGAAACATCTTTCAATAGAAGGGGAAATATTTAACCTTCTCAAAGTCAATGCTTATTCTCTTCTCTGTGATTGCTTTTGTAGAGATATGAAACAAATCACAGAAAAAAAAAAAGAAAAAATCAAGGAGAATAATAGATTGGGTGTGTGTGTTTTTTTCTGCAGAACCTTCACATCTCGTCTGAACCTCTTTAATTTCTATTCAGTTCTTGTGCAGGACACTAGGATTATATGTATCAATTTAATTCAGTGATAAGAAAATCCTTACTATAAATCCTACTATGTGGGACAAATCTGTCAAGATCTTGATTATCAAAACAAATGAACAGACAGTAAAATGTGACATACGTAGCATACACTTTACATGATAAATTAGCTCTCGCACAACTGACAGACATACTATAACGGGATGTTAAGGTTGCTATGGCAAACAATGCCTTTCCGCCTCCAGCTCCTGAACCACAACTTTTCTGAAGGAGTCATTGACTTCTAGCAAAAGGCAACAGATTTTCTATGGTTAAACACTATCATCACGTAACAAAGACATATTTCTTTGTTCCACTGTGGTCTTCTACAAAAGTTACTGTCTTCAAAAGTGACCTTGCCATGTCACTGAGGTGACTGAGGTGACTAGCCAGAAGCTGTAAGGTTGTTCTCTTCCCCTTTAGCAGGTGTATTAAGGATTTACTGTAATGCTTCAGGGATCCAAATAGGGATGGTCAAATAAATTAGGAAATGTACTTTATCATGCAGTGAGCAGCAACATTGTCAGCACAGGAGAAACAAGAGGGAGTCCTGTCTTAACCCAGAAATGTGAACTAAAAATTCAAGTATTTTAGCTACCCAAAAGTTTGGATGCTATGCATGCCTCAGAACTGGGTTATCATGTAAGAACTGAGGTGCTGTGGTTTTTTTGGTTTGTTTTTTTTTTTTCTTAAAAAAAAAAACATTCTCACTTGTGGTTGGAGTAAAAATCCTCTGAAAATCACCATGATTTCAGCATACTTCTCATCCAAAATGGTGTTTGGAACTCCTAAGGCAGAAAATCAGTGGTAAATTTAAAGCAACAGAGCAAACCCCAGTAAGAATTTAGAAAAGCATGCTTAACAACTGCTTCTGTCAACAAGACATAAGCATGGATTCAAGAGCTCTCCTGCACAAACACTAAAACACTAGAAAGAGTAAAAGGTGCAGGTACATTCCAAATGCTGAGTATTCAGAACATACATAAGGATGGGCTGATTGTTGCTGCAAAAAAATACACAAATCTTTTATGATAATCCTAACAACTTCACTGATTACTCCTTCTGGATATCTGTCAGAAATTTAAATTAAATTAGCTTCTCCTGGCTTTCTTAGCAAAACTCATAAACATAGCTGTGTTCTCACCGACCTCAAAGAGGGCACCAGCTGACCACAAACTGTCATTTAGCTGTTAATTTCTCTAATTACAGAGCATCTTCTTTCTTTTAAGTTATGAGAGATATGTGTAATGATCACCAGGCGACACAGTGCAGTCACAGCTATGACCACAACAAAATCACCATGTGAAATGTTCAGCTTTCCGTGCATCTAGGAAGGACTGCAGAAGGCTCTTCTGTCATCTTTCTACTTCCTACTGTAGTTCATCACATAAACAGTTCCAAAAGGTCACAATTCAACTGATAAAATTTATCATTAAGGTGCCTTTGTGAACACATGCTATTCTAATGGCTACTTAAGTGATGAAAAAAGGATGAGAAGCAAAGACCTTGAAGAGCTGCCATCCTCAGCTAGTTTGTCTAAATCCTCTCTGCAATACTCGTGGAGACGAGTTTACATGAAGGTCTATTTTCAGTTTAAAAATACTTTTTATTCCTTCAGGCACAAACAGAAAAGCAAACAATTCTGAGCAAGTAAACTAGATTATTTTAAACCAATCAAAATTTACTTGTACCAAAAAAACCCAACCCAACCCAAACCAAAGCAAACCAAAAAAACCCCTCCATGCCAGTAACTATTTATATAACAACAGAAGCCAACTATCATACTGAATTTTTCACACAGAGATACAAAGTCCGTCACAAAGTCAGGTAATGTTATCACCATTTTACAAATGTGTGAGTAACACAAATCTAGCAACACATAACACTGAAACAAGACAATTTTCAAAATTCAGTACTGGTGTAGAAAGCACCAAGCAGCTCCGTGGTGAGGAAACTGGAAGCTATCCTGCACCGGGCAGGTGATGGCAGAGCAGTAACACACCATGGGACACCATCTAGTGATTTCAGATAACAAAAACATTTAGAGATCTTTGTATACCTTGCAAAGAAATAAAAATAATATGACATTAAACCCAATTTTAAACAAAAAACTCTTTTAGGTAGCTCTTACAACAAACTTTGGAGAACACACCTAACAAAGTTCACACTACTTTCCAGCCAGCAACACAAATGTATACAGTTTTATCTCATTTTCTCCTCTCTTTCCTTTACTGTATGGTAAAGTTTTACTTTTTTTCTTGTTTCCTATGCCCAGCTTAAATTGTATGCCCTGCTGTAACTCTGCATTTATTTCCCTATTAATCCATTCATGACTTCACGCAGGCCCCTGCTGCAATACACTGCTTTCGTCCGTCACGTCCTGCTCCTTCCCAGCTCTTCACTACCTTATTTCCCTTCCCCTTTGGCTTCAAAATTTTCCGTGTTCTCCCTCCTGCGCATCCCCTCAAGAGCTGAACTCTGAAATAACCCCTGGCTGGGCAGAAGGCAGTGGAGGATCCCCTCCTCAGACTGAGCCCAGTGGCTGGCAGATGGGAGAGATTGCCAAAGCCTTCGAGGCAGGCTGGGCTCAGCCGCGCTTGCCAGAGCTGCTCCCCAGGACAGTCCCAGTTTGAGTGTTAGAGCAAGCAACAGCTGCATGCTGGCTCTCCTATGCACAGCAAAACAAACCAGGATGCCTGGGTCACAGGTTTAAATGATTTTGTTTTGTCTTGTTCCAGAAGTTAGTCTGATCAATCCTATTTCACACTTTCCAGTGCAAGCTTTACTGATCTAAGCCTTGACTAAAAATAGATTAATCAAAGCAGTACAAGGGGAAGCAATATTTATCCCCTGCAACACACAGGGAATGTCAGGTTACAACTTCCTCCTGGCCTTCCTCTTCTATTAAGAGAGGCGTTAAAGGAGAGGGAAGGAGGACTCGCACAGCTGAAGCGAGTGCCAGCACTGGAAACTGATGTTGTGCATTTATCCTCTCGCATTAAGTATGGAAGAGGCAGTCACAGTTCGTGCTCCCTCAGCGCTCTTGCAAATTCTCATCCTTTCCATCTTCCAGTAGGTGACACAAAATAGCAGTTACTGACAAATACTGTGGGAAAGCACAAGACCTAACCAATAAATAATAAATGCATCTGTATTTCGACAACACCTTCCTTCAACTCCACACAAAGTAAATATGAGAATCCCCATGGGAAGTCATAGAAGCTTCCAATTCCATTCATAAAGGTGAATAAGTGAACTTTCCTACTGCTTCCCTGCTTTTTTTAATAATCTGAATAAAAGTTGCCAACTAATAACAGAGCAGAACATGTTCATTCGCCCACACAAAACAGCCTTTCCCTTGCCAAATTCCCCAGTATGAAAGGAGGTAACCGGAGAGGCTGAAGGAGCATTGCCCCTGCCCTGCACACACAGGAGGCACCTAGCAGCCACACACTCGAAGAAACAAGATTTTGTTGTTTTGTTACACAGGTGAAAAGATTGCTTCATATACCAAACTGACAGCTATAAGGATTGCTACATGGATGTGGTGTGAAAAGTTACTTATGCCACTTCAAGCATCTACTTGTTTCCTCTCCAGCCATCTGCTCTTACTCCTTTTTAGCTTGTTATCTTGATGTACTTTTCTCAAGGACAGTTTCTTAGTTCTCTTCAATGGTGGGTCTATTGCTAACCCTTTTGATGCCTTCTCCAAATCATCCAGATTGTTTTTCCATATGGAATCAAAAATTCCCTTGAAAGGCTGAGCCACATCACAGCTTCACTATTGTCACTCCTGCCTGCTGTTGATTGAATATTTCCATTTTGAGTAGTTTTGCTGAGATAACATATTTTTAATCACTTTCCATTCAAGATGCACACATTCACCACCAGAGACTCAGACATGAAAAGCTCATCTGTCACTCTCTCCTATCATTGTCCTTGCTCCCACAGCCCTTTCTTACATGTCCATCTCTGTTCTTCCACTCGCACCTCTCTACTGCTATTTATGAAACTCAGTAATTTGGGGATAACTATTCTATTTCTTCTACACGAAAATTCTTCTGGGATCTCATTCATACATTTTCTTAAATCTATTTCCTTCAGAGAGTCCTTCTTCATCAGGTCCCTCACAATGAAATCTCGACTTCTCCTTTGCCTGAACTGAGTTCTGGGTTTCTCCACAGCTAGGCTGTGATATCTTCAACTCCGACACCCTCCTGAACCACTATCGTCTTTTTTGATCAGATCTATTCAAGGAAATTTATTTTTCCAAACCTGACATAATACAGGAATCCAAGTCACTCTGAACTTAAACTGCAAGTGGACAAATGAAATACACCCTGCTTCTGAGACTTAACTAACACAATTCAGAGCCAGGAACAAGGATCGACAAGTATTTCTGCTTATTTGAACAACTGAAAACATTTTACTCAAAGCACACACTGAGTCTGTACTTGGATATGCTGTAATCAAACAAGTCTTCAAAAGCTGCAGAAGCAAATGCTTACCTCAAAAAACCACAGCAGGACATCAAATAACGAAGAGCTTCAAGTCACCACCCTGGATGCTCTCTGTTTGACCTCTGGGTACAAAACAAGAAGCGCCGCAATACCTTCTCATTTCCCATGCTAATACATAAGGTATCACCTCACACAACTACTGACTACTACTTTTGCAGAGCGAACCACGAGCTTCCGTTCAAAAGGCATGTACTCTTTGCAGAAAACTGTAAAAACTGACCTGAGTGTTTACCACATTTCCAAGCACAAACAAGGATTCTATTTCCAAAGCTTCAGCCCTGTGTGTTTCTGTCCGGCACTGTCTGCTAATTGGACCTAAAAGGTGGCTGAAACAGTCAGCTGGAAAAGAGCCACCTTATCTTTCTGCTCCAAAACAATTTTTAAAAGGAAAAAAACCTCCCGTTGTGAATTATGAGAATGAGCATTTTTCAAATACTGTTATTAGAATGATAAGAATTACCTTTTATTCATGTCTGTAATATCCCAATCAGCAAGGACTCCTCCTCTTTCCCCAAGCCTCAATTTAACATATTTTGTATTTACTTTCCAGAGATATATATTAGCACATTTTTTCAAAAGAGATACACATTGCCAAAGTAATTACTAAACACATCTTTCCCTGCATAGCCAACCAGGGGCTCAGTTCTGAAAACCTGCACTATTAATAAATGACACACTGCAGTAAACTAATTGTATGTAAAGTCAACGGGTGCATGTTTAAGAATTTTAATTACTGTTCCATGATTGCTTTATATTCAATACGTAACATGCAGGTAACACAGCCTTTATGATGATAAGCAGTTTAATTAGAAAGTCAAGATAAGAAAAAAATGCCTTCAAGTCACAGAATTTGTTCATGCTGGCCATGTGATAACTTGAGCACATAGTTTCCCTCGGTGTTTTAAAATGTGAAATGCTAATTCTACCTAAACCTTTGTTTCCTCACACTATAACAACTGCTTTATATGCCATTGCTTCTCTCTCTTACGGGCGTCAACAGCACAGTTTAATTAGATCACAAACTTCAACCTGCCTTTAATCTTTGAGTGAGTCCATGCAAGCGAGCCATGCCCCATGCTCCGTGGCCAGCATGAGCCTCCCAGTGAGCCGAGACAAGCCTGGGCTGCAGGCTAGCAGCAGCCCGCTTACCCTTTCAGCAAACTGTCTCGGAGGATGGCCATTGATTTCCTAGTTATTATGAACATGAAATTATTGAATGACAGATGATAGAGTGTTAGGTCCTACAAGTATTTTCCCAAATGGGTTATCTAGTCGGTGTTGCCATAGCAACAAGGCTGTTTGACAGAGCTTATGACAAAGAAGTCTTTGCTCAGAATTCAGCTACAAAACAGCTCTTTGCTTCCTACCTTACCTTTCCTGGCCCTATCCAGCACCTCCTCAACACCTCCCAGGCCTGTGCCTCCAGCTGGCTGCTCCAAAACCAACCAGGGTATGGCACTGTTGGCAGCCATCAGCCCTCCAGGAGAGCACCCTGTCTACGGCAGGGCATAACATTTTTCCTCAAGATAATGCTGATCCCCGTAAGATAAAGTAATAGGTCTGATAGGGCCAAATCCATGGGGAATACAAATTCTGTATTAGGACACACAAGTGAAAGTCTAGGAGGACCCATGCTCACAAATCAGCACACAAATCAGCTAACACAGCTAAAGGTTAAACAATTTCTTGCCAACTTGTCACTTCTGTTGCAGGAATACTGTGAACTTCTTTATGTCTTTTTATTACTATTATTTTTTTAGCACAATAAATTAGGGTTTGGCATACAATGGTTTCTTCATTCATGGGTAACTTCACAGTCCAAAGAACAGTTATGCTCGCTCCTTCTTTCCCAAGAGCAGCACATATGCTCCTGCCAGGTGTCCTCCTTCCCAGGGAGGAATTCACAAGCAACACTCTCTAAGGAGCACAGAACTAAAATTCCACATCAAAACAACATAGCAGGGATGTTTCAAAGACTTAGATCCAACATGAAGCAAAGCACAGAAAAGAGTTACATGTCCTTCTTCACTTTCAAGTCCTGACTCTTGGGGTTTTTTTGTAAGTCCCTTTTCTACTAGCAGGACATAGCCTGAACAGCCAAAACTAAAACTCAGCTACCCACCTTCTCCAAGCGCTGTCACATTTGCTCAATTTTTCTGATCACTCTAGAAAACACACCTCTTCTGAGCTTCTGACTCCCAAAGAAAGCTGCTTCAATCAAGAAAAATAAAAAGAATTATATGTGAATCCAAAATTATGGGCAGTAATAGGTTATTTCACTTAAACTGACTCACCCACTTTTTAATTCACTGGTCGGTTTTCCAGAAAGCTGATCACAGGAGACAGATTTACTGACTGACAGCCCAAAGAGCTCTGGCTGGTTATGGTGAGGCACCACAAATCTGCAGCCAGGAAGGCTTATCATGTACTTGTGTTTTGCTGCCCACGTTGGTAACTGAACTTCACTGTACAAAGATACCACCTTTTCTCACCCTGCACAGGTCGTGATGAGTTTTGCTGAACTTTGCTCCCATGCCAAGTGGAGATGAGTAGCATCTCAGCTGCCATCATCGGACTTACGATATGTGGGTGGGAAAAGGGTTATGAAATGTAACTGTATTTTCAACAGGCATTAAATTATCATAGCTGAAGGTGGAAAAGTACACCTCAGAAAGCTGGAAGAAGGCCCCATCATGAAAATACAAGCTAAAAATACAACCAAATATTCCCTGATATCTTTAGCAAGTGAGAGATGTTTCTCCACCCACCTCTAATAAAAATCTATCCTAAAAGAAATGTTTTATGTCAAGATGGAAAAGCACACCAAATAAAACCTCTTAAAGCACACAGCATTAATGGGGGCAAGTAATCACCAGATTCCAGGAGAAACCGAGGACTAGAAACGGAGAAACAAAATTGAGATAAGTTTCTGCAATGAAGCTTAAATGCTGAGTCTGTGCCACGTATTTTGTTTCTGGCCAGAAATATTTTAGGTCTTAAAATATTTTTAAGTTCATTAAGAAAAAATACTCCTGGTATAGCCACATCTGCTCATAACAGCACTTTTATAAGACAGCTTCAATTAGAGTTGGCTCTTGATGAGCCTCATCTAGGCTGTGCTGCATGAAGCAATAAACAAGGCACTGAAAGCACATGGAGAGTTGCAGTTTCACATCACCACAAGCCCCCGCTGTCATACTTCCTCTCCTCTCATCCCCTCCTTCTAGCATAAGCAAAGCTGTAAATGTTTTAGAGCTGTGTGATAGTCCCTGAGAAAAACAAGGAGCATATGTAGTGCATTTTTGCATGGGAAAAAAAAAAAACAAAAAACAAAAAACCAGAGTTCCTAATTTCTAAAGTGTGCCTTCTGTCCAAACTACACCCTTGACGCTAACTCGGCTGTGATGCAAATCACTTTACACAGATTACTCAGCCATAGATGATACCAAGGTACCATCAAAAGGGTATTAGTCAACAATTTCTCATGAAGTCAAATTACATGTTTTCTGTATAATTCCCTGACTACCCACTAAAATTTTGCTGATATTACCCATCCAAAAGGCATTCCAGGGACCAGGAGCACAGATAATATCCATTACAAAACCATTCTGTGGTTTCTGTCAAATCTAAGTTAAATGCACAATAGGGACTGGAAAGCTGCTACAAAACTGCAGATTCAGGATCTACATGAAACAAAGACACTATGTCAACACACCCTTCTTTTTAAACAGAGAGACATTCAAACATGTGAAGACCAAGCTGAAAAAGATGCGTGTAATGGCTTAATACTGCACCATGTCTGAGCACCATCACGATGTAACTGTGAAGACCTGTCTGGCTCTCACACATATCATCCGGTTTTTCCCAAATTTCTCATGCAAATACAAACCCGGTATCAAATGGATGGGATTTTTAATTGGAAGAAAAGGCAACAAGTCTTTTGGCAATATCCTTTCCCCTTCTCTCTTTCCAACCAGATTTTCAAGACGTGGCCCTTCTGAAGGTATTTAAATGGCTACATGGTTCAAGACACAGGTAATGGCTACAAAGCCCTTTACCTGCAGGTCACAAGATTGAGTTGAACCCCAGCTAGCAGTGACCGAATGTTATTATGACGAGACAGCTGTTCAATGGTCTATCTGAAACAAGCTAGTAGTTTCAGTCCAGTTCCTACTGGGCAAGTGTTTGTATCATTAAAATCACACCATTCAATAACCTTGTTGGCAGTGTCAGCAAAGAGGCGAAGGACAGAGCAGACATGGGGACTGGGTATGTTCTCTTGAATAAGAATCAAAAGAACTTTGGTTACTTTAGGACTGATGTACAGTGATAAGTAACAGAGAGAAACACAAGCTACCATTGAGTTCACTGAACTTATTCTAGACTCAAAATAGGAGTTCTCCACCTTGCCATATGCATTTCAGCCAATTATTTCTTAAAGATTTCAATTCTTCTTAAGAATTTCATATGAATTCTCATATCGTGAAAAGATACTTGAAAGACTTGAAGGTGGAAAAAAGTCCCTATAAAAAATTGAAAAGACCTGTATTCAGGGAGGGGGGTGACAGGGGGCATTTGTTCTTTGTACTGTCCTTATACACTGTTTGACGAAAGGACACAAACTGTGGTTAAAAGAAAAAAAAAAAGAGCAAAAACTGTGAAGCCTTGATATAACTGGTATAAGCAAATTTCTTATTCGTGGGATCTCCAGGGAAACAGTCATTGCTTTATGATACAAAAATTGTCTAAGAGAGTACAGCATTGAAACAAAACTTAATGCAGTGAATTGGCCTAACTACTAGGTTTAACTGCAAACAGTGCAGGCACCTCATAGTCAGTGTCCCAGTAAGCAGGGTATCAGCTCCAGTGTCTTCAGCAACAAACAGATCCATGGGAAGCTGCTCACCAGGGTATCCTGATGAAAACTCCTTCCAAATATTTGTAGACTCTGACATTTGCCCTTTGTGTTCATGTATTGCGGAGTATGTTGTTTCTGTCTTGATGAGCACAACTGGGTCCAGCCATACATGGGCCAAAGGAAGCATGAAGGACGTTACTGGACCTGCCTGGTTATACACCAACTATCCCCACTTGGCAAAGTTTTTAGGAGTAAGATTTTCAAGAATGTGAAATAAAATAGTAATTTTATTATGCTCAGCCAAGTTACAAGAGAAAAAAAATGTTTAAAGAAGAGCTTTCACAAGAGAGATTTAGTGTGTTCCTGAAGCTGTAAGTGGAAAAAAAAATTACACTGCTATGCTGGGAAAAGGGTGCTAAGGCATATCTTTTTTGCGTCACTGAAAATCGCTTAAAAGTGATCTCATTTGACACTGAAAAGTGAATGAAGAAAGTGAAAGGCTACTTGCCTCAAACCCTTCCACTTTAAAATCCTGATTAGAGTCTCAGTACAGTGCAATACTGTACAAACACATTTGTTTAAAGATAACACTAGTTAAGCTGATTTTGCTATGGGCAATCCCTGCAAGCTTTAAAAAGAAAAAGAATACATTTGCTCACCAGGCAGATTTTTCCTATAACACAAATAGCAAATTCAATCTGCTGTTAAAAAAATTACTCCATTCTCAAAGCAATTAAGAAGGGCATTTCCCCCCAGCTTGACTTGTCAATCCTATTAGACCAAATTCTAATTAAGAGTAGAAAAGTGGCTATTTTATCTGCCAAATGAAAATAATTTAGTGCATGTTAATGAGGACGAGCTTATAACTGATTAGTCATTTTGATTCTTTCTTGTTACAGTGGTAGAAATTACCTTCAAAAGATACATAGGATCAGCAGTCATTTTCACACATTTGGTAAACAGAGCTTTCCTTTGTGACCAAATTAGGCATGAAGATATCTGACAACAGGAACAAGATAGGTGCAACAGCTTACAGTTAGCTTGGAAAAGATAAACTACTTTGAATAATAATATCTGAACTATTAAGACTTGGCAATCTTTTCTCCACATCATGCTTGCAACAAGTAGACTCCGGCTAACAAACGTCAAATTTCACTGTGAAAGAGGGGATACCAACCTCACATACTGCTACTCACGTGAGCAGCTTTCCCTCCCCACGCTACAATGCCATGCAAGAGTGCTGAAATGAAGATTTTCAAAATCAAGTTTACACCTGTCAGTAGGTACACTTTTTGAAACTAAGCTCATTGCAATATGCAATGGCAAATGCTGCATAAGAATAACAAATCCTACTAGCCCTTCACAAGTGGGTAAGGGGCCATTCTTGCATTCAGCATGCCAGAAACGGGAGAGCACACAGCAAAATTACCTTCAAATAGGTCACCTACATCTGTTTTATTTCTTACATTCTGCATGACTACACAATTGTGTAGGCATCTGCATTTCTCCGTAATCATCTAAAAGCATCTGATACTTCCATAACAACTGATATGTTCTACTTCTGTGGCATCTCAACCGGCCTTGACAACTATACAGAAACTTAGTGATGACATTTCATTTTCAACATGTTCTGTGAAGATAAAAATAATGTCAAACAGAATCTTAAAGCCACATCATTGGGTGCCTGAAAACTCATCTCGTTTTCTCATACAGACACAAATACCCAAATTATTAACAGGCTTCAGAAAAAATAAATTAAAACCAATCAAGTCAAGATTGAACTAGTCATAACACTAACTCAAGAAAACAGATTTATGACTGATTTCATTCACATGAAACAGATGAGTCTTTTTCACATACTTGCCACCATTGCAACAAAATTATATAAATTAGCTCTTCTGCTTTGGCTGGAAAAGCCCCAAAGACAGAAGCATGTTTTATTGTTAACATCAGCCCCTAATGAGACGTTACTTGGCGGATACCGTTCACGCTTAAATAATTGGATCTTGGTATTACATCTCTAAGTAGATGACCTCCCCCAGAATCCAAAACAAAATCTGGAGAACAGAGGCAAGAAAAAGAATCTCCCTTTGGATACCAGAAAGCTAATCTTTGCCAGACGTTTGGGCCCTTAAAGGTTCAGAAACATACTCTTCAGTTTCTTAAGCACCTGGCTAGTTCCTCCTGAACTTTAAACATTTCTCCAAGCACCTAATTTACTTTGAAATCAGACCTCAACAATTAGTTGCTTAAAAAATACAATGCTAACTCAGTAAACAACATGTCAATACTTCTTTAAACTGACAATTTATACTCTACCTGAAACAAATCTTTGCTTTTGTTCCCTCTCTGCAATGACTTAAGGCAGCTGCGGTATTGATATTTTATAATATTTAGACTTGACATTGAAAAAACACATTCAAGTCTGCATTTACTGACATACGGTGGCACATGACACCTAATTTAAAGCAAGCCACATTGACAAAAGGAGTTTGTTGGTCTTTGCATCATACATTTTTATATTCACCTACATTTCTTATTTACAAGGGAGCTTCAGTCATCAGTGAAAATTAATGAGGAGGTAAGTGAATCAGAAAAAAAAAACTTTGGATGTCTCCTGTAGCCTATTTACAAGCAAGTTTCACAATGACCTTAAAAAAACCATCTAGATTCTTACATAGGATTCTTTGAAGATTTGGGACTGTAGCTACATATAGTGTTGTAACAAGCTTTTTCTATTATAAATATGTCCACAACCACCATGTCAAGATGTTCATCATGTTAATAGTATCCAGCTCACTGTGACTAGAGGGGCACAAGGCCACTGTGGCACTCCACTGTCCCCTAGTACAGAGTGCTGAGCAGGGGAGTGCCACATGCCCTCCTGCCAGTCAGAAAGCTGCCAACACATCTGCTCTAGTCCACTCGGGCACAAGAGAGAAATGAATTTTGCCACCTCAGTCAGGACATATCCTAAGCACCAGCTTTCAATTTCAGTTGAGGAAAACAGATATTTCTGATTTAAAACTGTGCAGCAACTTCATTGCTCTGTAATTTCACAGAGTCTCCCTGAAGCACTTTGCTACTGAACAGCCTTTAATATGATTTGAAGCAGATACCACTCCAGGGCTTTCTCATCTTCATCACTTGTTTGTTTTGACCTTGACATTTATTCAATTAGAACTGATTTGCCAATCACGCACAACCCTTCTTAAAGTCCATTTCCATACACCAGTGAATAGGCCCATCCAGTTAGCAATGATCTTTCCACATGCCCAAAGTAAAAATGGACAAAACCATGGAGCATACAAAATAGCCAAGGTGCCTATCACAAAGCATCTGCTATTTTCTTTCCTGTCATTGCTCTCAGTAAATGGAAATGAAGGGGATCTATAAAATGTGTTTTGGAAAATAATCAGCTCCAACATGGCTTAACTCTGTCAGATTAATCAGTTCCTTGAAATTTGCTTCAGTGGAAGAATGTCTCAAGTTCAGGAAAGCAGGATTCATCGCCTGATTATCATGTCAGCTCCTCCACAGCTGGAGAAAAGAGGAGCGCATACATTCCTTATCACACCTCTGTCACATGCTCAGTGTTGGGAGAGGGGGACTTGTTAAGATTGTCAAGTACTGTTCACAAATTTATGCCTGTGGAGTTGTTCCTCCTGGAAGAGAACCAAATAACTCATACTTTTTGAAAATTGCTTATGACAGCTTTTCAGTCTGCTTCAGGCTTGCTCTCAGTGATGATTTGTATTTTCATATACTCCTCAAACATTAAGAAATTTACACCTGTCAGGTCCTGACAGAGTGTCTCCATCTTCAGCCTTTTCACGGAAAATTCTTTGCTTGCAGACATTATCCAAATAAGTTTCTATCAGAAGTCTGGGTGACATAACAGGTGGAGGTATAAGAAATATGTATCAGACAAGCAGAGAATTTTAATAAGAGACAGGGAATTCTGCGCTAGCATAAAAGGGATGGAAATTACAGTACTGATCCCTGACACTTTAGACTGCAAATGAAGCCCATGGGTAACTTTTAGAAGACAGAAATGCCGGTTACAAAACTTTCTAGACTATCCAGGTTGACACCAGAACTTTTATTTCTATTTAAGGAATCACTCTTGGTGTGAAACAAAGCAGCTCAGTGAACAAGAGTCCTCCTAGGAGGATGGTTGATCCTGCTCGTACACTCATTGATAGTGGAGCAAACATTTGTTCTCCCCAGCCACAGAGGCCAGAAGAGAGGCTGCAGTAAGCAGGGAGTGCAGGGAGACCCTCAGGTGCAGGACTCACTGAGCATTCAGCCAAGCTCTGACCTGAAACTCCTCCAGAAAGCTGACACCCAGAAAAATACTTAGTACTCATCAAAAAATACCACACTTTTGAGAACCTTTCAGAAAAAAAGTGAGCTTTGTCGCTCAGGTTCAGTGCTATTATCAAGTAACACAGTGCTAAACCCAAGTATTTCAGGCAGAAGACACATTAGCAGTGTTGCCAGCTCAGACAACGCATGTTCGCCATGTGGCCAGCAGCATCCTGCACAGTGGCTCCTTCAACAGACTCACATGTCCACAAACCCTTCTCTTCACCTCCTCCTTCCTCCAGTCCAGCAGGTTTCACCATGCAACTGTGCTCCAAATATTTCACTTGCACATGGCAGACAGAATTTGCAGGAAAGCAGGGTGACAGACAGGGAGGCTGGTGAGAAGCAGTGCAGGTGGGAGGTCACATCATCACTTGTGTAAGAAAAGTAGTGTAGAACACCTGGGCAAGACCATGCCTCCGCAGCTGGGCATGCCATTTATCAGAGGCCAACATAATTTGGGGCAGTAGCATGAGGAAGGGAAGTGAGCATCCCTCTGGGTTTGTTTCCAACTTCCTTTGAGTGCTGGCTGAATGAAGATCCAGGGCAGGATGACCAGAGAGGGCTCCCTGCTTCTCTTGCCCTTTGGCAGCAGCGGGGTGAAGGGAAGTCAGTGGCATTGGCAGTTTTTCAGAAGCAAGCAAAAGATAGAGCACCCCACCCTGTCCCTTCACCCCTCTCTCACTCCGCTGCAAAAGAATTCAGTGGGTAAAAGAAAAGGTAGAAGGTACTGCAGTTGGCAAGGGTGTGTGTAAGCACCATGCCTCTCCTGGCTTGCTCCCTAATAAAGCAAACATTTGTATTCTCCCTGATGTCTAAGGCAAATTATGCCATGCTTGTCCCCACTTTAACTAACCATAGCAGCATTGCTGGGCAGTAATACTTAATTACCATTGCTTTTACAGTTTAATAAATGGTTGGATCACCAACGCTAAAAAGATAGAATTTGTCAACTGTAAATTAATGTTATTCAAATTAACTTTGGACCATAAAGAGAGCTTTTAATGTCACTCATCCATTCAACATTTACTGCCCCTATTTTCTAACTAATGTGCCAACCGCTGAATTATTGGATTTTTTCTATCTTTTGTAATTCTTTATTATGTGGTACCTTCTGTTGTACTTTAATGATCTATCATGCCCAGCTCTTCCAAATAAAGGGCTCCGTAAAAAGAAAAGGCCTGGTTAACCACTCAACAGATTAATTTCCTCCTTGTGCAACTCTTACTGCAAGTCTCTCTTCTCCCTTTGCAGAAGGAACCAAACCTCTGGTATGTATATTAGCTCTTGAGCCATCTTTTGCTTAGGCAAGATGTGTGAGATGGCCAGTTTCCAGCAAATTTTAAAGGCAAAGGTAACTGTAGCATACATGCACACACTGCTGGAGTTCGAGAAGGCACTCACACACTTGCTTAGAAGTTTCTGAAAAGGTCACTTCAGTCCTAAAGGCAGTCAAACCAACCCCATTAACAGCTCAGTCAGCTGCTGCTGGCATTATCTTTTCCAAAAGGCCACTCTTAGGTGTAGGCTACTGAATGCAGACTTCAGCTTTATTTCATCCAGAAATGCTTAATAAATTTAAACTTTTTTTGTCTGCAAATATTTCCCAAGTTAATGGCCACATTTAGATAGGCCTTTTATGAAAACACTGCTTTACCTAACTGGGACAGTATGCAAAAGGAAGCATTTCTTTCAGGTTTCATTTTTTAAAAAAAAAACTCATAGA